>NC_071268.1:20878493-21095993 GCF_023375685.1 Ictalurus furcatus
CCCTACTTGCAAATCAGTATTTATAATCAACACGTGATCTTCAGTGGTGCAAAACATTTTATGATTAAATTCTGAGTTTACTTTTCTACATTGCTGATAATGGCACCAATGGGATTCATCTCTACTTAAGGAGATTGATGCATCAGAGCTTTAGTCCGTTAGTCCGTCCAGCTCTGTCAACTTCTCATCTGAATTCTCATGGGGTGTAGTGGTGGCTTGACGGTTTAGCCTCTGGGTTACTGATCGGAAGGTCGGGGGTTCAAGCCCCAGCACTGCCAAGCTGCCACTGTTGGGCCCTTGATCAAGGCCCTTAACCCTCTCTGCTCCAGGAGCGCTGTATCGTGGCTGACCCTGCACTCTGAACCCAACCTCCTAACATGCTGGGATATGCGAAGAAAAAATAATTTCACTGTGCTGTAATGTATATGTGACCAATAAATACTTTATTATTATTATTCTGCTGAAACAGAAATGGTTCACAATCTTCAACTTTCATGCTAATAACACTATCATGACTCAGTGCAAAAGTGTTGTCTAGCTGCACAGCATTCTGAACTTTTAGTCCAATATTTACCGTCTCTGCTACTTCTGTTGGATTTCTCATGTGACGTTATATATGACATTAAACGTCACTCGAAAATAGTGACTGAGAAAAGAAGCTCTTGGTTTTTTTTTTGTCTTTGTTTTTAGGAGCGAACAGTGAAACTTGACTGTTATCCTTTATGTTTGAGAAGATTTTCGTGAAGATTTTAATGCCACTGTAACTGTCTTCATGTGAAGTCAGCACAGTACACAGCCACTAATTCTTCACAGGAATGATGAACATACATCAACAGCCATCAACCAGAATCACTAAGCACATCACAGAGATTTTAGTATAAACATATCTGATGTGCTTCAGGGTGGAGTTTTCCTTTAAAGCATCTTTCTGAATTTAAATGGATCTTATATACTACTTGCAGTGTAGTTTGGAGGTTTGTACAGTCTTGTCTCACGATGGTTGTACTTTCTTTTTGATGCATTTTAGGCTGAAGGATTTGATGGCTATACTCTGGAACTGTGGAGTCAGCTGGGAGGAAACAAGAGAACGTCAGTCTGGAGTTTGTGTGTGTGTGTGTGAGAGAGAGAGAGAGAGAACGCAAAAGCAAAATATCTGTATCAGTAAGCGTGAATGTGTTAATGCATACTGTCAGCATTCTGTTAAAGACATTAGCAGAAGCACAGTGTTCAGTGTGTGCTGTGCCTCTTTTGTGTGATCCAGGGAGCTGGTCCACTTGGTTACACACCTGTGCAAGTACCTGAAGGCTGGGAAGTTTTCCTGCATTCTTGTCATCCCTCCTTCTGTCATTCCTGGGTAAATAATAACCATATGATCACTTACCCTGCTACTAATCCTACCTTTTACTGCCATGATGTTGGCTTCTGTACACTGGGGGAAAACACACACACAAGATTTTTCATTGTTTATTTGCATATGAACAAGAACCAAACCTTAGAAGTATTGTGCATGACAAACCTGTTTTTTTTTTATATATCCAGGACAAACCAACCTGGCATGTTTGGAAGGGAAGACTTTGAAAAACTGGCTCCTGTCGTTGATGCATTCAGTTTGATGACCTATGACTATTCCAGTCCGGGCAGGTTAGACGCACAATATGGAAACATCTCACTAATAATTCCAGAGTGTTCACACCTTCTTCCTTACCTTTCTGTCTTTCTTTCTTTAAATGGACATTAGTGAATTTGCTAACACCTTTGGTTATTCGGCTAGTAATTAAGCAGTCTGTGCTTATAGACCAGAACATGGAAATGTTGGATTTGCACATTATGTTCAGTGATTGATGTGTGTGTGTGTGTGTGTGTGTGTGTGTGTGTGTGTGTGTGTGTGTGTGTGTGTGTGTGTGCTGTAGACCAGGTCCTAGTTCTCCGCTGCCCTGGATGCGAGATTGTGTGCTGCAGCTTGCCCCACAGAGCCAGTGGAGATACAAGATCCTACTGGGCCTAAACCTGTACGGCCTCGACTTCACTGCCAATGGGGGAGGTGAGCCCCTGCTGGGGGGCAGGTATGGCTTCGGTGTAAATGCTATAATACACACACACACACACACATATATATGTGTGTGACATAGAAAAACACAACATTCCCTAATAGTAGCTTGTTGTTTTTTTTTTTTGTAATTGAGCCATCTTTATTCCTCCCTTGGTCTCTTGTAGGTACATCGAAATTCTGAAGGAAGTCAAACCAAAGCTTATTTGGGATGAGTATGCAGGAGAACACTATTTTAATTACAAAAGGTTAGACACACACCCACACAGAAACCTCAGCTCATCGACACACAAAAGCCCCTGTAGTTTTCCTTTGAAACGGTTGTTAATTTTTAATTTTGATTGTTTGTGATCTTATAACGAGGCTGATTATTAGGTTACAATGACATTCTCGTCACCGGACCTCAGCCTCCTCCTTCTGATCCAGCAGTGGTTTGGGTTTGATGGCTATAGGAAGACATGCACAATAACTTTTATTATTAATTAATGTTTTTTTTTTTGTTTCCACTTTAACCCTCTTACCCCGTATGGCCGAAAAACCGGCTTGCCCGTCTTTGATCTATTCCCGTAAGGACGATATACCGGCTTGGTCGTCTATGCCAAATACCCGTAAGGCCGATATAGCGGCTTTACAGTGTAAACGATTATCCCCGTAAGGCCGGTGTACCGGCATTACTCTGCTATGATTCCTTTCTTATTTAAATATTATTTTTTAACCCGGAAGGTTGATGACGTCATGACGTCACAACGTGATTACGTTATTACGCCGGCATTACGATGAAGATCCAAGCGTGAATATTGGTGTAATAGTAGAAGTGAACTAAAAATGCCAAAGCGAAAAGCTAATCGTGTTCCCGCTAAAGTTACACCTACAGTGAACACAGGTACATCTAAAACAGTGGGGAAAAAAAAAGAAAACATACACAGTTACACAGGCGAGAGCGAGGATTCTAGATCGTGACAGCAGTGAAAGTTCAGGCGATGCTGAAACCGAAACTGATAGAGACGCAAACTCTCCTGATTCAGACCCTGATCCATCTTCATCTTCAGCATCAACCAATGCGACTGACACTGCAGGGGTCTGGAGTCATAACGGGACCATTTCTGTGCATTTGTGAAAACACTACCTGCTGCTCTGATTATCACCAGAAACTTGACTTTTGGCGCTAAAATGCATTTATTTATTTATTTATTATTTACTTGAATTTATACAAAGGCATTGACCACGCTGATGCTCGTATGGTACTTCTAAAGGAGTATAAGGATTTTAGCGAGCATTTTTCGTCATTTCTCTAGTTAAGAATTGTGCTCTAAGTGGAGTAAAAACACTGAATTGCTTCATTTTCAAAATAATATTACACAAATACATTATTATAAGTTGTTTCAAGGCCTGAAAATGTTCAAATTAAAATGTTGATTTTGGGGCCAATTTTGGCCCGGGAACTCATGGTTGGCGTGCTGTTTCTATGGGGAATATAGGGTTGTGGGACATAATACTGTGGGAACTAAGGGGTAAGAGGGTTAATTCAGTCATGTCAAACACTCAGTTTCATGATGATATAAAACTAATTACTAAAGCAAAACTGCTTAAACTGAATTGTAACACTGTATATTTCAGAAGTTCGGTGAAGCATGCAGTCTATTATCCAACTCTGAAGGTAAGAACATCTATGTTTAAAAGCAGATATTATGACAAGCATGGTTAGAACATGCGTTCAGTTACATGTATGATTATTCTCTCCCCTTAGTCTCTCCAACTACGACTTGAACTGGCAACAGAACTGGGTACGGGAATCTCTCTGTGGGAACTTGGACAAGGCTTGGACTATTTCTATGACCTTTTGTGAATTGGATTGAGACTAACAAACACATGTGGACACACACACAGGCAATGTGATTCCTTCTTCCAAACACTGATGGGTTACGGTACATTGTTATTTATGACAATGCCAGTGCTGAGCATGCCAATAAAATTATTTTTATCAATAAAAATAAAAAGGAAAAAAGCCAGTGCACTTTTGATTCATTTTATGAAATATTTTAATCTTAGTTTGTATAAAAAATCAGCGACAATACATGCTTTATTAGCATTCTTTATTTGTATGGATATTATATGTACAATACTGTAATTGGTACAATTTCAGCGATCACAGCTTTGTGACTATTTCAACTAAAGGCAGGACATAATCACAGAGATACAGGTTTTGGGCTCAAAACATTAGATATGTAGATATATAGAGTAGTCTTCAAGTAGATGAAGTAGTCTTCATCTACTCACATCAACACTATCAGTGACGTTGACAGAAACGTGTCGAGCTTTGATGGAAGAGACGCTCACGTTAGTCTTCTCTATGCACCAACACTTCTTTTTACCACATGGCACTATCCATGCCAACACTGATGTTATTTATACTTTAGCCAGTGTTTTACAGGATGATCACATGACGTCCTGAGAGAACTGTGAAACTAACTGTATACTGTATGTATCTACATGTGATGGTGAATTTGCACAATATTTAAACAAAATATTGGTTCAACAATAAATTGTACTATAATTTATACCGCTTCATACGGACACCAGGCTACAGTTGCTGAATGTATAAATCGGTCCCTCTAGGATTTTGCGATCGCAGAAATTAAGGCAAAAATCAAAACAAACTCCGCAATATTCTGAGGAGCTTGCAATTTTTCAATTACCGCAGATTTGATCATGTGACGTCATCACAATACACATTCAGCCAAAGCCCTCTTCGATTCACATGCGTCGAACATGAATACAGCTTAAAAAGGCCTCATTTACCAACAAACATCACTGCGAAAGACCGTGCAAAACAATTTTGTTCAATTGCAATTTCACCAAAAAACCACACACACACAAAAAAAAAAACCTCTGCAAATTTTGAAAAACATGCAGCAAAATCAAGCAATTTTGACAACAACAATCACGAAAAAGCTCTGTGAAATCCTGTGCGGACTGAGAAATTGCCACCAATTATTAGGCAACACAAATGTAACACTGCATTGCTTTAAGGTCATTTTTCAGGCAACGTTTGTTCGATCTATAATTGTAAACTATCAGTTTTTATAGCTTGTTAGCAACTTTAAGGCTGCAAATCCTTCAGAACTACAGACACAAAATGAGAGTTTAAAACTCTCTGGGATCTTTAAGTAGATCCTGTTTAGATCAATTTAAGAGAATGTATTAAGACAAATTGCTTTCAAAAGCAGGAATATCAGAGTGACTGGTCCCCCCCCACCCCCCAAAGTATTCCAGGCTCATTGGTCAACACTGCTGTGCACCTGAAAAGGTGATGGTTTCATCTGCTGTTAAACAGCAGGATTAGGTTGTTGACTGCAGCTGTGGTAGACTGAACATTCTGACCAGTCACTAGGTGGCGGTCCAGAACCACATGCAGTGCGTCCTCTTGACTGGCTGCAACATACATCAACATCAGTTCTCTGTTAGTGTAAAGAATAATTTCCTTTTTGGAATTTGACATCATTTACTAGCCAGGACTGTAACAACTCGAGACATGTTTGATGTACGTACAGCCGAAGCACTGATGATGTTTCAGCGAAAAGGATCTTGAAAACTCACCTGTGTAGGAGCCGCCGTTGTCTTTCACAAAGTCTTCCACAATCAGAGGAAGGTTGGCAAAATCTGGGGAGCGCACCAGCTCAAACACAGAGGGCTTTGAGAAAGAAAAAGGACGTGAATAATGATTCGATGCAGTGACTGAAAATGTTCATTATGTCCTTCTGATAGCTCATTTGTTGAATCCTAACACTTACTCCGGTCAGACTGTATCCACTAAATATCCATTTCTGTTCCTCTGTGGCACAACAAAGTGCAGAAACACCCTGTCCCACAGCACACACAGGCTCTGAAAGACCCAAAAACACACAGTTCATTTTACCAGAGGCCAAAAAATGGAAGTTGCACGTGCACGTGTTCAGCATTGAATTTGTGACATCACACTCCACAGTAGTGATTAATGGCTTATCACAGTAGACATTCAGGACTTTCATGCTGAAGTATTTATTTATTTATTTATTTTACCTAGCCTACTAGGTTTAAATGTTATCATTTTATTGTGCCAGTTGTATACGGTGCTTTACTATCAAAAGAGCTTTGTTGTTGTGCTGTCTGTTTTATCTCTGAACCAATGTTATCGTGGAGAGGTGTCAATTGTTTGCCGAGCAGGGGGCTTGCATCCCTCCCCTTTCCAACCTCATCTGCAGCTAAACACAAAGTCACAATACTCTACACACAGAAACCCAACAGTGTCCTGACTAATCTTATAACACACTGGCAGCGATAAAATAATTCATTTGTTTATAGCGATCGAAAATGTCCGATGAGACGATTTCCATTCCTACGGCGGGATGGAACGCCAGCGTACTGCAAGAAAGGGTGTTACGTGACTGGCAAATCATCATGTCCCAGTTTCTCCACTCATTAAGAGATCATGTTGAACAATGACTAATACAGTTTGTGCTGTATAGCAGGGTGTCTTACTCTTCTGAGAGCTGAAGTGTGTGAGGATGCGTGCCAGTGAGCCGCTGTGAGCAAGGTCTTTCAAAGCTCCTGGGCAGTCTGGGATCAGGAGAGCCTGGTAGCGGGCACCTACAGAGCAGCACACATAAATCAGTGCTTGTGCAATACAGAAACAGCCTGATGAATATTGTAGTAGTGCATTACAATTTGCATTGTCTTGTGTAAGTATTCACTCCCCTTGAACTATTCCACAGTTTGTAGTGTTACAACTTGGAACTGAAGTGGACTTCATTGTGATTATGAAAACAAACAAACAAACAAAAAAACACGCCCATAATATTGAAGTGTGGGGGAGTATTTAAATTTTTTTACATTTACATTTTACATTTATGGCATTTGGCAGAGACCCTTATCCAGAGTGACTTACATTCATCTCATTTATACATCTGAGCAGTAGAGGGTTAAGGGCCTTTCTCAAGGGCCAAGCAGTGACAACTTAGTGGTGCTGGGATTTAAACTCATGACCTTTCGATCAGTAGTTCAATGTCTTAACCATTAAGTTACCACTGCCCCTTTTTAGCAGCTTATCAATCTGAAACAGCTAAACTGAACAGAGTAAAACATAATCCATTTCAGAAAAGTGAATTTTACCATCAATAGACTCCAGTTTGGCAGGAGTGGCGTATGGTTTGACACTGAAATCCTGAACCCATCGAGCTGAGTTTTCATCAATCCCGATGAAGTCAATAGTTTTCCCCTGTGAGACAGAAGTAAAAATTTTTTTAAAAAATAAGGATTTTTCCAAAACGGATATTTGAATGCACTCCATTCAGTGTTCGTTACAGGATGTGTAGGTGCTGCAGTGAATTCTCACCCCTGGTGTAGCTGTCTGCAGGTTAAACACAGGACTACAGAGAGAGAAGCACTGCTGGAAGGACCGAGCCGACACCCCTAACAGTGCAAATACAATGTCATTACAGTTCCGCTTTGATAAACACTACTTAAACATCACGGCCCAGTTGTTCAGAAGTAATATGATCAGATTTCGGCTATCAGATTGGATCTAATCTTGAAAATGGGTTGTTCAAAAGAGAAAAAAAAAGGATTCTGAAATCAGATTAGAAAATGTAATTCAGTCTTGCTTTTGATCTGGATCAAATCTTCAGTATGTGTTATTCAGAACTTTTTAGTAGGGTTGGGATACCTGTTATCCAAAAAAACAGGATTATCCTGATCCCAACAGAAGGGCGGATTCAGGAACAAAATGTAATAAAAATCTGGTCATATAGTACAATGTTTGTTTCATGTATTATATACATTTATTTATATTTTGCACTTGATTTGTTTAACCGTTACCATGATAATGTAGATAGAGTATACATTAGGCTACAGATTAAGCCTTTCAGTAAAGTCCCCATAAACAATCCCTCAAACAGCGATCAATATCAAACAAAAATAATATATTTCATTTTAACTGTCATTTGTCACTGTATATTAATATATTACGACAACACAATCATCAGAGATGAACCAGTCAAACGTAGTTTCTAACAATTGCATCCCTTATTGCTCTCCACACATGAAAAACTCTGAACCTTATTTTGTTAACTATTGGACATTTAGACTTTTTTATGATTTAAAACATGTGTTCAAAATATCCCTGATGAGTTTCAGGCATGATCTCTGTGTCTCAGTTCTGAAGGTCTCTAGTTTGTGTCACGATGTACCGGAACAAAATTCTTGGTATGTGTTGTTTTTGAGCATTCCTAATCACCCCACCTTTCGTCCTCTCTCTCTCGGATCTTCTTCTCTCGTTATCTGGTAGATTAGATGTCTTGTAGTTCTTATGTCACTCGAACATACGTAATAGATGTTTAGATTTTATCAGTGACTTGTTCCAATTGACATTTATAATTCTTTATCAATATTTCTGTGTGTATAGACACACTATGCTTTCTGTATCATTAAACTAAGAAGCTTTCACTGAACGATGGTGTCTGTGTGCCTTCTTCCTGGCACCAGACAAGAGGAAATCAGCCAGTGCAGGGCCCAAATTCTGGTTCTGTGATTGGTATCGGATAAAGAATTTAACAATCCCCAATGCATTTGTGAATAGTGTAGATTTGTTTGTTTGTAGTTATTTGTTGCAGGGTCTGACTGTTTAAAAGAAACTGAAAAAGGAAGGGGATGTTTGTAATGTTATTGTGCTGTTTTTTTGTCTCTTTAATTAAAACCACTTAAAGTGACCCCATGCTGGCTAATCTACCTGTTGTTCTTTACATAGCTAGTAGCCTACACTGTGATATGTAGTCTGATTTAGAGCACTAGTAATCTGGATTTGGTCATTTTAAAAGGTCTGTATCTGTATCTGGATCAGGGTGATCCAATCCAATGTTGCTTTGAAAAACCGACACAAAAGTAATGGATTACTTGATCCTGGATAGCAAAACATGGGATTTTCAAATCAGCATCATTCTGATCCGGATTAAACTCTCTGAACCCATAATGGGCCCATAATATTAAAACTGACCTACCTTGAGGCGTTGCACTGGCCACAATAAGGCAGGTGGGTTTGGATGTCATTTTGTTCTTTGCACTCAATTCACAGTCCTCACTGCTGTAAAAACCTTGCTAGCTAACGACTTCTCAAGAGCTAACAGCAGTGATGACAGTCTATAAGGTACATTAACAAAGCGAAAATCAAGCAAGATACGCGATTAGACAGCACAGCAAGCTTTATTCATAGCCTTATACATAATACTTCAATCTATTACAGGGTTCTAAGACTAGTTCCGCAGACTAAATGCTCCGTCTCGAAACTGAAGTCATAGCTGTAGTTCCGCTTGCAAACGCAAACGGAAAGAAGTAGATATAAGCTGCGTCTTGAATAACGCACTCTTAGAGTTCGTACTGGGAGATACAGCGGGTTGTAGTGAACTATTAAAACACGGACGTGGTACTAACAATGCAGCGTGAGACACTGGACAGTTTTTGCGGTCGCAGCCCTGCTTTAGAGCGGTGTGTCATTCTCGAACGAGTCGACTCTTTGAATCGGATCTTTTCAGTTAACCTTGTGAGCCAACTTGCACATATGAGCTGTGTTGTTGTTTCTTTTCTGGTTTTCTACTTTTGTTGTAAATGTAGGTAATTCCATTACTGTCGTAGTGTACACAGTACGACACATCTGCGCTTTGCTTTAGCTTGAATGTGTGAAAGAGACGGCTCGTTTTGGTGAGCTGAGACAAATGATCTGACTCACGGAGAAGACCCGGGTTGACCACCAGGTGGCGCTGCGGGTTATTTATTTTTTGTTAAACTGATGCAGCTGTTAGTCAGGTGATTTTGCAGACGAATGTTGCATAAATTGGAGGACTGTTTCAATCCACTCCAAACATGATGTTCATAATGTAGACTTATATTTTACATTACATTTATTCACATAACAAAAGCTTTCATCCAAATTGATTTATAACTGACAGGACACAATCCAAGCATACATGTTGTGAAATATAGATTTATTTTTTACTGTTTACTCGGTTATAGAATTTACAGGTCAATTCAAAAATACATTTTAAATATATTTAAGTAGCAGTGCAAAGCAATGTCCTTTCTAATGTTCTTTTCTAATGTCCTAATCACTTAAATTAAGGTGAATTAGTCATGAACTTTTGTTTCATATAAAGCTACCCCACTGAAAAATTCATCTTGGTCTGACCATGTCCCAGCCCTGCTGAAAAAAAAAAATAGAAACCCTCATAGAATTTGTAATTGTTTTAATGGTTATAAAGAGAATTGTATTGGTTTTAATGGAAACTGTAATGGTCCCTGTGGGTCTCTACTGGTAATTTGTTGCCTTCTATTAGTGGCATGTTATGTCTAGTGGATACCATTAAGGACCTACATCCTTAATACTTCCTACTAAGTAAGGGAAACCATTTGGTCATGGTTTTAATGTTTAACAGCTGATGGTTTTTAATGGTATTTGTAGTGGAACCCATTAGAATTTCTGCAATGGTTTCTATTGTTTCTCTGGTTTTTTTTTCCCAGCATGGAGGTACCAAAACACAGCCCAAGCTGGTCAGGCTTGGTAAATGCTGGTAGATGAATATAGTCTCTGAACTACCACTACTAACGCAACATAATAGACAAGTTGTTTTTGTTTTTTTATGAAAATAACACAGTACAGGAATTAGAAAATCTCACATCTATGTATTTACTAATTTAGTCAAGTAATAAGGAAGCTGGAAAAATAACTTGCCACCTGGCAAAAATGCAAAGATGGTCTACCAGCTTGATCAGCTTGGCCTGCATTTTTGAAAGCTGGTAGCTGGTCAGACCAAGCTGGATTTTTTTTAGCAAGACAATCTTTAGAGCAGACAGAGATATGGGAACGAATACAGTTAATGCAGTATGTGAAGTAAAGAAGCAGATGCAGGGATAACATCTCATCCAATGACCATCATGCACTTCAAGGCTGAGTCAGGCCTATGATGAACCAGTATTATAAATCAAATTGGTTCATCATAGGCCACACGCATAGCAGTTTCAATCATTCATATGCTTTTCCTTTTTAAAATGACAGCCTTCAGCCAAAATATATTGCTATGGTCTGCTGTCCTTCACCACATTTACACAAAATATTTACATTGCATAGCAGCACTAGAAGAAGATAAAGGCAAATGTAAAATGTGTGAGAACCATGTGCGTGTGGGGTTTTTTTTTGGTGTTTGAGTACAGGATGCACGGTCTTAGTAAGGCTCTTCTTTTAAACTTCGATACAGACAGCAGGTAAAGAGCATTCCTAAAATCTACAAAAGATAACAAAAACAGATAATACACAAAAAATTCAAATACTGTATATGAGAACTGGCAAAAGCACATATTGATCTGGAAAAGGTGCTGGGTTTTTTTTTCTTACCTGTAGGAATGCGATTCCAACACCCACGGCGCCTAATATCAGCAAGTGCTGAAGAATGAACTCCTCTAATTTAGAAATACAACCACCCTGGGGTAGAAAAAAAACATGCTCAGAGATGTACAAACCAATGAAATTGTTTGCAAATTTTCTTGATGAAGTACTGAGATGACCAAAGAACTCCAGAGAATTACTGTGGTCCTTCATACAACTGATGATACATTTTGAAGTTTAAGAAAACACCAACAGGTATGTACTGTATTGTATTGTAGAGCGAAAACACAGAAACACTACATTTACATTCTTGTTGAGTTTACCTATACATGTTTTACATTACCCTCCCCATGTGGGAACAGTTTGACATTTTATCCACTAAACCCAATTCAGTCTGACACTGATGCAGTCAGAAAGTGATTTGTTAAACAACATTTGGGACATTTTTGACACATACTACTATTGAGGTAAGAACTTTAAAATGCCCCTGCTCACAGAACAGTTGCCATTGACATAACTGAATCTTTCTGCCTAACATCCAACCATATTTGCCCTGGACTGTTCTGCTATCCATGTTTATACCACAGCACTGTTGAATTCTTGATTCTGAGTGGTCGGAAGGTGTTGAGTAATTTTCTATAACAGCCCAGAGGAACAGGCTGGTGAGGGAACTATTTATAGCTATTGTAAAGTAAGTGTTAACAGGACTTGTTTTGCAGATGTTCCATGACATTAAATATAACTATAAAAATTAATAGTGTTCCTAGATCTTTAATAAATAAATATGTGTAATAATTGGCAAATTGCTGTAGTATAAGCAGAATAAAACACTTTACACTGCTATGTGCTGTTATAGGAAAAACCGCTCCATCGCTGATTACTTTCCTATAGCGGCATGCTGTATAACTGAAGTGTTTTATTCCTTACACCTGACCCTGTTGTTGAAGAAACAGCTGAGTATTAGACACACCTCTACTTTGTAGATATTGGATGGGTGGTCTCTCACTCCACAGCGAACAGTAGGGGTCTTGCAGCAGCTGTCAGGTACAAGCCGTCTGTCCGCAACCGTGTGTATCCAGGCTCCGTCCTGCCAATCTGCCGAGCTGTTACTGCCACAGCACTTCAGCTGTTCCACAGCACAGAGAGAGAGAGAGAGAGTGTGTGTGTGGGAAAACAGGGAGAATTCAGGGTGCTTATCTTGACAACATTAGGTGAAAAACAATTTTAATGTGATTATAACATCTGGAGCAATATATCATTTGGTTCTCTGCTCCTCACCTAAAGGTCTGAGAATCTGATTTACAAACAAGTTTTAAAGACTACACCTCAAAGTATTTCCTTTATCCACAACTACATCATACTTAAAGACTAACCATAAAAAATGTATCCATTATGTTCATTATGAAACTACATTCTTATATGTCTTTATGTGGACTGCAAAGCCTCTTACATCCTGTTGGAGTTTGTCCACAGCTCTGGTGATGTGCTCCTGATCAGGCTGCTGGTACTTCTGCACCATGGTCTCTTTCAGGTCTGCTCTCAGCTCATCATTCAGCTGTACAGAAATAAGCAAAGCCACAATACAAGAAATCGGCAACGCTGACGTTTTATATACCATCGATTTTATATTCAGTGTGGAGCAGATGTGAGAAGTAAGGTGTTGCTGGATGAGTATAGAGTGATACAGAGGGAGAAAGAGTGGTAGTGGTTTACCTTATGGCAGAAAGGAAAACACTGCAGGGAGAATACAGAGAGGAGGAAGAGAGGGTTTAGGGACATGAGGGGGGAAAAACACTCAAAAGAAGGCATGCAGACACACAGATACATTTAAGAAGTCCAGGTGCATAGCATGCATACATAACTGTTTCCATAAAAAAGGGAGTGCTGTTAGAATTTGTGTTAATTACATGGCATGTTAAAGCTGACATTGCAAAAGTGTCTTGATAATATTATACACTATGATTGAGTATTGATAAATATTAATACTTATTGCCACTGAAACGTCAAACCTTTTGCATGATAATGAGATGGGTCAAGTGTACCAAAATCAGAATGGTTCTAAGACCATCGAACTTATTAAAATGGAGCTTGAAGTAGCATTGCAAACGCATCAGTGGTTTTGAACTAGTCTTGTTTCTGAACCCACATTTGTGCTTTATGTCAAAAACCTAAATCATTTTAACCATCCATTCATCCATTTTTCCTACCACTTATATTACACAGGGTCATAGGGGAGCCTGGGGCACAGGACGGGGGACACGCTGGACGGCAAGGCACAATCTCACACACATTCATGCACTACGGACAATTTGGAAATGCCAATCAGCTTACAATGCATGTCTTTGGATTGGGGAAGGAAACTCCTGGATGAAAGGTGCAGCATGCAAACTACACACACACACACACACACACACACACACACACATTGTTGAGGCAGGATTCGAACCCACAACTTGGAAGGTACGAGGCAAACGTGCTATAATAATGTGATAATGAATGTGTTTTGAGGGTTAAAAAGATGTTTAGACAAAACCCAGACCCTGATAAACTAAAGTACTGCTTCACTAATATTTAACTGGAAACAGAAATAATATTCTTACACTATATATGAGTTCATGCTAAATTTATAAAAATAAAATAAAAAATTTTGACTTGATGGAGAAGAAGAAACCACCTGTGATCCACTCTGTGCCTTCTTTAGTGTTTATACCCAACAACATCAGAGGGGCAGTCTTAGCTCAGTGGTTAAAATATTGGACTACCAATCAGTCATAAGTTCAAATCCCAGCACTGCCAAGCTTCCTCCGCTGGGCCATTGAGCAAGGCCTTTAACTCTCAACTGCTCAGTTGTATAAATGAGATAAATGTAAGTCGTGCTGGATAAGGGTGTCTGCTAAATGTAATGTAAAATGTAATTATACCATTCTAATACATTATTCAATCATCGATTTATGCATAAAAACAACAGCAACCTGAAGCATGCATTATGCATTATATAACATAACCCCAATTCCAAAAAAGTAGGGACACTT
Source organism: Ictalurus furcatus (assembly GCF_023375685.1). Lineage (NCBI taxonomy): Eukaryota > Metazoa > Chordata > Actinopteri > Siluriformes > Ictaluridae > Ictalurus > Ictalurus furcatus. The sequence continues at coordinate 20,892,979 of NC_071268.1, forward strand.
TGTAAAATGTTTTTATTTTTGTAAAATAAAAACAGAATGCAATGATTTGAAAATCTTATAAACCCATATACTGTTCACAATAGAACCTAGAAAACATATCTAATGTTTAAACTGAAGAAATGAAAAAAAATAAGGTAATTTTGAATTTCATGGCCGCAACACATCTGAAAAAAAGTTGGGACAGGGGCAACAAAAGGCTGGAAAAGTAACATATGGGTTTATGAGATTTGCAAATCATTGCATTCTGTTTTTATTTACATTTATTTGCATTTTACACAGTGTGTTTGGAATTGGGGTTGTATATTTTTAGAAGTTTAGAGGGAAGATAAAGTTTGCAGAAAACAATATGAAGCACAGCTGTGTGAAAAAGTAAGCACATGTAGAGAGAGCTCCTCCTAACTAGAGATGCTGATTCAAATCTAACGGGATCAAACACAATACAAGGATGAAACGCTTGCCTCATGATGATACCAATAGGCCAAAACTCCAGCAGTGATCTCCAGCAGGAATATCAACAGCAGCAGTACAAAGAACTGCAAAAGAAATATGAGAAAAAATATAAAATTCTCAAAAATCCAGAAAGTATAATATAAACTAAATGGGGGGAAAGCAATGTGTAAGCAATTATAAACAGAATTAAAACTGCTGAAGGATTAAGAAATTAGGTAATGGGTAACACAGTGGAAAACACACATGATAAATAAAAACAGTATATGTGAAATTCAGCTCAGAGAACATTTGATTTCGATGGAAACAAATGTTATAATATAGTAAAAATGAATGACCTTGGTCAGAACAGTGTGTGTGTGAGAGAGAGAGAGAGAGACAGAGAGAGAGAGGGAGAGACAGAGAGAGAGAGATAGAGAAATAGGAGTAAGTTGCCAAAGTCTCCATACAGGAAAGGTGTTAGGGGGAGGGAGAGAGAGAGAGAGAGCGAGAGAGAGAGAGAGAGAGAGAGCGCAAACATAACATGGACTAAGGCTGGATATAACAGTATGTTCATATAACGCACGCACGCACACATGCATGCGGACAGGCACACACACACACACCTCCCTACAACTCCCTTCCTGTATGGAGAATTTTGCTCATTCAGTCTTCTCCCCTTCATTCCTGGCATCCTCCCCTCCCTCACCCATGCCCATCATTCCTCAGCTGTGACTCAGTCCCCCACACAGGTCTTAAAGATACACACCAATTTATTTAAATCACCACAGTTGACAGTTTCCCCACAAAACACATTCATAGTCATGCAATTAGAAACCACTGACAGATGATGTCTGTGCAAAAATGGCATTCGGTAGCCTTTACTGTACCACTAGAGCCTGCAGGTTTCAGTCAGAAAAGCACACATCCATTCCTTAATTTTTCCCCAACATATTAATCTGAAATGAAAAGGCCAATCCTCCCTAGAGATTCTTTGGATATTATCGAGAAGTGTTATGGCAACTTATCTAAAAATTTTCCAAAAACATTTTTGGGTGGAGGGATCTAGGGCAGTTTTTGTGCTGTTTTCTTTGTGTTTTGCCAAAGGCCTGCATTTGAACTGCCTTCTCACATGGCATATCACATGACACATAGTAGTCATGATGTTCCTAGTGCTTGATGAGGATTTAAGTTTATTTCACAGCATTCCCAGGCCCACACTGGAGAGGTTTTAGCAGTGAACATGCACTATATAACTTGTAATAAATGGGGCTAAAAAAGCTATTTGAGCCCATTCACTTTATATCGTCCAGCCTAATGCTAATGGTAATTTATGCAACATGTCCATAAATGACTACATTATGTTTTTACTCACCACTATCAGAAGTCTTTTGTTCTCCTTAATGGTTGCACAGCAGCCAAGGATTCCAGTGAGCATGACAACGGCTCCCGCCGCGATCAGGATGTAAGCAGCAAATGAATATGTACTGGAGGACAGCAGACTAATGTAGTCACTCTTATCCACTAGAGTCCAGAGTCCCACTGTCATCACAGTACCCCCAGACAACTGGGAGAGAAAAAGAGGTTTAAAGCAGATAGACATATTATAACATATTGCAGTTAACATTTATTCATTCATCTTCAGAAACTGCTTTATCCTGCTCAGGGTCACAGTGGATCCAGAGCAAATCCCAGTAACACCGAACATAAGATGGGAATACACCCTGAATAGGACACCAGGGATGTACTAGGGAATTAAACCAAACCATAAAGCTCTCTCACATGTTCAGAAATAAGGCATTAAAAAAAAACACACACAAAACAACAACAACAACAACAACAAATTGGCTATAATTTGAGTCAATTAAAAACAAAAGACTGACCCAGAAAAGCAGATTGAAGATGAACAGCAGGTATTTAAGGCATACTGTTCCACAAGAGTTTTTCTTTTCCTCGTAAGCCGCCATCCTGGGAGAACACAATCAAAACACAAAACACATATGTTGAGCATCCATGAGCTCTGCAAACACTTAACCAGTGCTGAGACATTCCTTTTTTAAATGCCTATCCTACCTACATCAAGAAAAAGATTCTATCCAGCACCCTTAAGGGTACTTTGGTTTGTCCCTCTTGAGAACCCTTAAAAATAGAATCCTACACTAGATGAACTGTTCCAATACAGAATGGTTTCAAGTAGAACTGGGGAAAGCTAGAACCGTTAAACAACCTAAAACTCGTTAAGGAAACATTTTTCTAAAAGTGTACTTCCTTAAGAAGTGAAACCTGTAAGAAATATTTACCATGAAAGAAGATCTTTGTATACAGAAAACGTCCATGAAAGGCATGCAGACGGTGCAAGACCATTTAATGAGAGAACATGGTGTGAATATCACTTCAGCTACTAGAGGTCACAAACATCACGGATATCACGTGTCTATCACATTGTCTTAAAAACAGTGACTCCCATTTTAAAAACATCCCATTTAGTTTAGTTTTTTTTCTGCTGTGACGTTCAACATACACTATATGGCTAAAAGTATGTGAACACCTGACCATCACATCTATATGTGCCTTTTTATCATCCCATTCCAGATTTAGCCCCTCTTTGCTGCTATAACAGCCTCCAATCTTCTTGGAAGGCTTTCCGCTAGGAGCGTGGCTGTGGGGATTTGTGCCCATTCAAACACAAGAGCATTACTGAGATTGGGCATTGATGTTGGACGAGGAGACCTGGGGTGCAGTCTGCATTACAGTTCATCCCAAAGGTGTTCAGTGGGGTTGATGTCTGGGTTCTGTGCAGGACACTCGAGTTCTTCCATTCCAACCTTCTCAAACCGTGTCTTCATGGAGCTTGCTTTGTGCACAGGAGCATTGTCATGCTGGAACATGCTTGGGCCTCTTACTTCCGGTGAAGGGAAATCTTTGTAGCAACAGTTTTGGGAAGACCCACATACTTATATAGTGTATCATATACATATAGTGTATATACACAAGTGATGAATAAACAATGATCCATCTATGATCCATCCAAAATACAGTCAAATACAGTTTACCAGAACAGACATGAAATGCTCATGCTCCGTCATTCCGCTCTAATTGGCTTCCTGACAGCATAATGTGTGTGTGTGCGTGTGAGAAAGAGTCAGATGTTTACTACCCTGTGGCCCCTATCTGGCACTCAGAGACTTATCTGTCACAGTCTGAGTAACATTATCCTGCAGTGAGAAATGAGGTAAGTCCTATAACAGTCCCCATAGAGACTAGACCTCAGTGACTCACATCACAATTTGACACCCATGCTTAACCTGGTTTAATCCATCACGGACACTCATTGTGAGTGAAAAGACTACAGCACAATGTGCTAAAGCGGATTGTTTAAACATAAACTATAATTATTTTCTTTAACAGTTTGAGTATGACTGGTGTACTCTACTTTAGCAGAAACAAAAGGATACAAAGTCACACTGATCATCTCCTGAACTTCAGGGACGAAATTAGGTCTAATTCACAGTTTAGATGAATTAAATTCTAGAAATGATACATTGGTGAGAACGTATACAACTTATGCCAAAACCCTGTCACTGTCCATATATTTGTCATGCAGGCTCAACATAATGATGCTTGGGAGCAAATCATTTGCTATTGCCATGAGAAGCATTCATGTCAATGTGAGACATTACTCTACTATATACCCTTAATATTTACAGAAAGTGTGATTTATTATATCAAGCACTGCAATAAAGTCAAAACCCTGCTCAGCTCTCTCTCTCTCTCTCTCTCTCTCTCTCTCTCTCTCTCTCTCTCTCACACACACACACACACACACAGAGCGGAATGTGCGCTGTCTGTAATTCATTACCGATAGACGGACACTTGGATTCTGTCTGACATCCAGAGTTGAAAATAAACCTGTGATTAGATTATACACAGTAAGTCTTCTTTTTAAAAACAATGCGATGGGGGGGGGGGGGGGGGGGGGGGGGGGGCTCAAGAGTAACATGTTCACCTGAATTACAGCTGATTTCCACAAGGTCATTATTTCTAATAAATAAACAAATAAATAAAACTGAACCAAACTGATTTAATATTTAAACAGAAGAGAAATGAACTTACCTGCTGGAACTGTACTAGACACCAAGCTAAAAGCAGAGAACCTCTGTCTTCACCACTAAACTACTTTCCCTAAGACTTTCTGACTGCTGGTAGGTCTGTGTGTGTGTGTGTGTGTGTGTGTGTGTGTGTGAGAGAGAGAGAGACAGTGAGAGAGAGACAGAGAGGGGGGGGGGCGGGGGGTATCATGAGGACACTCAGGGGGCATAAACACCAGGCATTACTGTACTGGAGGTGGGCTTTAAAGGGAAATTTCACCCTTTTTTTTTTTTTTTTTTTTTTTTTTTAAATTCAGCATAAAACAATTCGTTAAAAAGAAAGCAGTTGTGCATATTGTTAAACAATTTCCTATTTCTGTAATGACTCATCCACAGTGCTAATGTGTTTGTTACCCAGTCAAGCTACACGTGGCTTCTAAGTTTTATATGTACTGTTGATCAGGAAAATGGTGGTACATAGAAAATCTTTTAATCTGAGTCCATAGTAACAATTATAAAAAAAAATATAACATATTTCTGAAGCAGAGAAGCTTGGTTATTGAAAATGGTGGCAAACTGTCTTGAAAACATATAGCAAATGAACGATTCTAAAACGGTAGCTGCTTTATCCTGATCAGGGTCACAGTGAAATCAGAGCCAACCCCGGGAACACTGGGCGTGAGGCAGGAATACACCCTGGATGGGATGCCAGTCTATTGTACTGCACTACACACACACACACACACACACGTGTTCATATCTAACAATTTATCTTAGTTAGTCAACCAACCCACATGTATTTTGGGAGGTGGGAGGAAACTGGAAAAGCCAGAGGAAACACGGATGTCATGGGGAGAATAGATGAAATACCACACAGACAGTAACCCGAGCTCAGGATCAAACTGGGGACCCTGGAGTTGTGAACCGGCAAAGCTACACCGTTCTAAGAGACCACAGAGATCTAGAGATCAGCCTACTAGCCTACTAGGATATAGTGATAGGCTACTGACAGAAATCCCTGAGACCTTCCATTTGTCTAATTTACTCACTTAATTGATATTGTCATGAACTCCTTCTGGTCTTCTTGCATTTAAATTATTTAGGTATACAGAAAAAGTTTCTAAAATGTCAGGGTTGTGGGTCTGAAAGTCTTTATCGGCAGTGCTGCACAGTGTAATCACTGCATTATTCAAATATTGTTTCATTTTCACTGACACAGATGACATTTACGCTATGTTCACACTAGCAAGCAACAAAGCAACTATTAATTTTACTTATACACCAATCAACCATAACATTAAAACCACCTGCCTAATATTGTGTAAGTCCATCTTGTGCCGCCAAAACAGCTCTGTACCGTCGAGGCACTGACTCCACAAGACCTCTGAAGGTGTGCTGTGGTATCTAGCACCAAGATATTAGCATCTTAAGATGTTAGATGTTACAGATCCTTTAAGTCCTGTAAATTGCGAGGTGGGGCCTCCATGGATCGGACTTGTTTGTCCAACACATCCCACACATGCACGATCGGATTGAGATCTGGGGAATTAGGAGGCCAAGTGAACACCTTGAACCTTTGTCATGTTCCTCAAACCATTCCTGAACAATTTTTGCAGTGTAGCAGAGCGCATTATCCTGCTGAAAGAGGCCACTGCCATTGTTGAATACTGTTGCCATGAAGGGGTGTGCTTGAGCTACAACTTTTAGGTACATGGTACGAGTCAAAATAACATCCACATGAATGCCAGGACCCAAGCTTTCTCAGCAGAACTTTGCCCAGAGCATCACACTGCCTCTGCTGGCTTGGCTTCTTCCCATAGTGCATCCTGGTGCCATCTCTTCCCCAGGTAAGTGACGTGCACGCACCTGGCCGTCCACATGATGTAAAAGAAAACTCGATTCATTAGATCAGGCCACCTTCTTCCATTGCCCCATGGTGCAGTTCTGATGCTCACGTAGGCCCATTGTAGGGGCTTTGGGCATGGGATCTGAATCCAGAACAACACCTTTGGGATGTGGTAGAATGGGAGATTCGCAAACATAAAAGTGCTCCTGATGCAATCATGTCAACATTGATTAAAAAATTAAGTCTGTTTTGAGAGCAAAGGGAGACCTTACCTAGTATTAGTGTAGTGTTCCTAATAAAGTGTTCTGCGAGTGTATATTATGTTGAATATGCATCTGGGAATTTATTTAATCCCTGTATTTGAAAGATGGTGAACACCGCAGATTTTGTATGATTTGCTTAAATAGAAAAAGAACAAACACCTGTGATATTTAACACCACAAAAAGACAAAGTATAAATGGATGGTTTCAACTCTAAAATCAAATCGGCTGAGTTGCATTTGAAGCCATTGTCACATTCGAGATATATGCACACCTGTGACCACTTAATAACTGAATTCAATATCAATTCATCCAATAAAACCGTTACACTTAAGCCATTGTTTTGTACATAGAATAGTCTCATTTTTACCTGTTACGTTGCTTAGCAACCCAAACACAATACTACACTGTGTGGTATAAGAATGATTTCTTGTGAATATAATTCATAATAAATGTATATATTTTTCATCAGTTTTTGTTGCCATTTTATAAAAGCAGTAAGACACTTAAGGTTGTGTTACAACGATGTGATCATAGCCAAGGGGGTTTTAGGCACTCCACTTCACATCTTGCCAAGAACACCCTGATCTGTAATAAAATCACTGTAACACCTGCTCTCCCCTGAGTTATTGCTTTAACCTGGCACAATCCATTCTGTCAAACACGTCTGTGTTAGGTAGAATTTATACTATTGACTTAACTGTCATGCAACAATGTACTTAATCTCTACAGCCATGACTAGTTTCCTTTGAGACAGATTCCATAATACAATTATTGGCACTTTTTATGATGTGATACATGACTAAATGTAAACAGACTGATTATTTACAGACTGCAGGAAAGCTAAATGCAGCTTGAACAGAGTGTTGCACAGATGGTCAGCGCTTGTGCAGCACTTGTGATCACACGTGGATCAAACTGAGCCTTAGTACCCACAAATTTGAGAGAAAATATGTATTTTTCCTGTAAACACTTGTATGGGACATAAGTACACGATATGGCCAAAAGTATGTGGACACATGATCATCACACCCATATGCGCTCATTCCAAACCCATGGGCTTTAACATGGAGTTGGTGCCCCCTTTACTGTTATAATAGCCACCACTCTTCTGGGAAGGATTTTCATTAGATTTGGTAGCGTGGATCATTAGTGAGGTCAGGCACTGATGCAAGTGAGGAGGCCTGGCGCACAGTCAGCGTTTTAATTCATCTCAAAGGTGTTCAATGAGGTTGAGGTCAGAGCTCTGTGCAGGACACTCGGGTTCTTCAACTCCGACCTTGGCAAACCATGTCGCACCATTGAGCTGGCTTTGTGCAAAGGGCCATTTTCATGCTGGAAAAGGTTTGGGCCTCTTAGTTCTGGTGAAGGGAAATCATAATGCTACAGCACTCTAGACATTCTAGAAAATTGTGTGCTTTCAATATTGTGGCAACAGTTTAGGGAAGGCCCACACACACAGGTGTGATGGTCAGGTGTCCACATAATTTTGGCCATATAGTGTAAAAGTGGTAATGTTGGGCCCCATACTAAACAATTTCTTTATATATTATTTTAACTCTTACTGTGGTTTAATGTGGTGAGTAAAACATGTAAATAAGCCACAGTTATATCAGAGTAAATGAAGATCTGAACATGGGGATGTTTAGTGATATGAGGTTATTCCAAAGGTAGGGGGATTTAAAACATTTTAATTTTCTTTTTCCATCTGGGCAATTTAATTATATTTACAAATTTTACTCTGTAAATAAAAAAAAAATACAGTATTTATTTATCCCATCTGTACATCTAGAGCGCAATCTGATATCAGGCAAAAAGAACAGGGGGGTCAATTTTACAAACGCACTGTCCAGGGCAATAAAATCCAATTAAACTTAAAGTTTATACTCAATGTTTTCTAAGCTTGGTATAAAGTAAGAAATTAAATACTGAACAACTCTGTGCTTATTTCTGATTGGAGTTATTAAAAACAAAAGCTTGGGGGGGAGGAAAGTAAAACTCCAAACAGACAGTGGTCCTCAGTTCAGCCACACGGTGTTAAGCTGGGTCTGGTTCTTGATGCTGGTGTCCATTTTAAGCACTTCTCTGATGGCCATGGTGGCGTAGGTAGATGGAGGGAGGGAGAACTCCATCTTCAGAGCCTTGTATTTACCCTCTACCCATCAGCATGGGGTTAGAGCCGCAAAATAACAAGAAGAAAAATATACAGTCACATACAAAGAACAGCACAAAGACCAGTGAATCTGCTGCTGGCACTTTTACATACAGAACCCGAGGGAAAGTGCTGAATATTTTATGATACAACCAGAAGCTGCCAACAATGCAACAACAAGAAAATCCTAGCAGACAGAATGTAAAAAAGAAAAACATTTTACCACAGAAACCTTAGCATATGTCAGTGGAAAAAAAAAAAAAAATTCCTCTTGCTTTTCTATTACAAGACCATGGCTCAGTAGACCACGGCTTGTGAATTCACAGTTCAATTATTTTAGAAAAAGCAGAAAAGACTTCACCATCCTGTATCACTGAAGTAAGTGGAGAAAAATGATAAATGCTATGACTAAACATGGTGTCAGTGTTGGCACCTCTGTAAAACTGTAATAAAATGACTGACCTGTCAGAAAAACTGGTGCTGGTTTGTTTTCCAATTTCTCTACATCCGTGTGGACCAGAGGCACTTTGGGGTCATCATAATGAATCAGCTCCCTTTCAAAGATGACCAGGAAAAAAGAGAGAGAGAGAGAAAAAGAGAGAGAGAGAGAGAGAGAGAGAGCGCAATCTGAACCAATCTGGTGCATCACAAAATGAGCTTATTCCACTGTCCATCATTTCAGGCATTAAAAAGCAAAGAGGGAAAAAGGAGTTGAAGTGAAATTCCACTGACCAGCTGACATCATTAGGGCGTATGAGGATGCGACGGTAAGCTCCAGCCAGTGAATAATCTCGTACTTTATGCCTCATGTTATCTATATCCAGATTATCGACTTCCAGCATGTCTCTGTAGCCTTTCCCCACTGCCGCACAGAGGGCATGAGTTTGAAAAACATTATTGCTCTAAGGCATTTACAAAATCAAATCTAAACTTCACATAAGAAATGGAGATAATCCTAAGCGAAAACAAGAGAATGCTGAAAAATCGTATACAAAAAAAAAGATTATATCATGCAAAGTGGAAAAGAAAATATGAAGGTGTGTTCTGACTCACCCTTGTGTGTGGGATAGATGACATCAAATCCAGGCAGTGGCATCACAATATCATGAATGGAGTGCTTCTCAGCTTCCTCTGCAGACAGGATGTGAGCAGTGCCTGCAAGACAAAAGCACTAAAATTACACAAAATATCATAATACACGTCAACAAAAACCTATCAAAAACTGTGTCTTATTCAGCTTTATTAACCATCAGCGTTCATACTCTTTAGGAAATCTTCTTTTCAGGACTTCTGCAGGACATTTTTCATCATTTATTGTTAGAGTAACTCACATAAGCTAAATACTCCTCAACACTATAATCAACATTACAACCTCACACTGACAAACGCAGACTCTCGTAAACCATTCCTCAAATAGAATTTCTACCAATTTCTAAAATGTTACCAAAAATATTAAGTTGATGTAGCAAGAAGAAAAAGTTGCCATCAAACAATGAATGAATAACAGACAATATTGAGAAGGGATGAGGCAAACACTTTAAGCACTATTTGCACTAAAACAAATCAAATCTCCATAGCTATAACCTACACTCCACAGCACACAATGGCGTGATCATGTAAGGAATAAAACATGATTGGGTGTGAAGTTATAGGAAAATAGTCAATGATGGGATGATTATTTTTAACAGCACATCGCAAAGTTGTTTATATCTCTTATACCACAGCAATTTGTCATTGCTATTTAAAAAAAAAAACAAATTAAAGAACAAAACGCCATACATTTTTATCTGTTTTTAGAGGGTGATTAAAAAAACAACACAAAACACTAAACATTTATATGACAATGCAACACGAACGTTGTAGCGGAAACACTAACATTATAACATGAAGAGGTTAGATGACTAATTATGGACTGTTAAAGGTAACTGCAGCAAAGCATCTCCACTTGAAAAGGAAACTGTTTAAAATAAATAGATAAATAAATAAATAAAATCGCCACTAACAAGTGCATTAATATAAACCTGTGATTTGCCTGAAAAGATTTGCGAGAATGGCCAAAAACGGAGATCTATCTAGCTAATGTTGCTTAGTTGTAAAGGTTTGGCAGTTCATTGTTGACAGCCAAGTGTTGGCTACAACTATACCACTATAGTCCAACACCATGATGTTCTTTTCAGCAACAATGTGTCCTGACAGAACTCAAGGCATCTGCTGCTAGGACAGTAGTATGATATATGAATTTAAAAAGAATACTTCACACCTCCTTTGAGTATTAGGTCTCCTTCCACAGCTTTGAGGCCATAGGCCTCCACTCTCCTGCTGACCATGGTGTTCCACACGAAGCTCTGGTAGCTGTGGATGTACATGAGCCTGTTGTTGCGAGGGATCTGAGGGGAAAAATGAATACGTGAGGAAAAATAATGCGTGAAATGACTGCGTTAGATGATGAAATCAGGACAGACTTTAATATAAAATGTTATTTGTATAGAACCTTTAAATCCCTCACAAGCACTTTATTAGGAACACTATACTGCAGTGATGCCACACGACTCGCTGATTTGAGAACTGCATGAATGTGTAGGTGTACAGGTGTTCCTAATAAAGTGCTCAGTGAGTGTAGAGTGTAATGCAGATCAAAGGGGGAAAAGCATGAGAGAAAAGCGTAGGAAAAATAAAATCGGGACAGGAGTGCAAGACTATAAAATCAATTTTTAAAAACCCAATAAAATTGACAGTAATATCAGTAATATACACTCATAGAGCACTTTATTGGGAACACCTGCACACCTACTCTTTTATGCAATTACCTAATCAGCCAATTGTGTGCCAGCTGTGCAATGTATAATATCATGAAGATATGGACCAGCAGCTTCAGGTAATCTTCACGTCAACCATCAGAATGGGGAAAAAAATGTGATCTTGGTGATTTTGACCGTGGCATGAATGCTGGTGCCAGACAGGCTGGTCTGAGTTTTACTATAACTGCTAATCTCCTGGGATTTTCACACATACAACAGAGTTTGCTCAGAACGGTGCAATAAAGAAAAAAAAACATCCAGTAAGCAACAGTTCTGCAGACAGAAACGCCTTGTTGATGAGAGAGGTCAACGGAGAATGACCAGACTGGTTCGATCCGACAGAAAGGCTACAGTAACTCAGATAACCACTCTGTACAATTGTGGTGAGCAGAAAAGGATCTCGGAATATTCAATATGTCGGACCTTGAGACGCATGGGGTACAGCAGTAGAAGCCTGGTCCGATGAATCTCGATTTGTGCTGAGACACACAGATGACAGGGACAGAATTTGGTGCCAACTGCATGAATCCATGGACACAACCTGCCTTGTGTCAACAGTCCAGGCTGGTGGAGGCGGTCTAATGGTGTGGGGAATGTTTTCTTGGCACATTTGGGGCCCATTAATACCAATCAACCAATCATCGCTTGAATGCCAAAAATCTGCAAGAATTGCGTGATGCAATCATGTCAACATGGACCAGAATCTCAAAGGAATGTTTCCAACATCATGTGGAATCCATGCATCTTCCATATTTAAAATCATGATACTGGAGCAACTACAGTAAACTCAACTGGAAGCATGTGTTAATTTGTATGTGTATGAACTTCTTGCCAGAGCCTACAATCAACACCTGTGTATGCCTGTGTACACACATCCCTTCATTTAGCATAGTGTGTGTGTGTGTGTGTGTGTGTGTGTGTGTGTGTGTGTGTGTGTGTACCATTCCGAAAGCTGTAATGATGTTTTTTTTGCCATACTTTGACAGGCCTCTCAGGAGCTGTCCCTCTACACAGCGTTTCACTGGCAGCTTCTTCAGAGCTGCGTCAGGATCCTGTGTCTGGGCCCATTCCTCTCTACATTTCACCAGATAGCCCTTCTCCGCTAATGTCAGCCAGTGTGTGTAAAATTAAGATAGAGCAAGAGGAAAAAGGAGGAGATACACAGAAAGATGACAACGAGTGAGACAGAGAGATTAACTAATGAAATATTATTTCTTGTTCTTGAGGACATCTTATCTATAGACTCTTTACACGATCAGCGCTGAAGCTAGAATCAGAAGAGAAGCACACACCCCCAGGCCGTGGCTTTAGGATCAGGTCCATCACTTCAGGCCAGTTGTTCTGCAGGATGGCTCTGGACATAAAAGAAATCAGAAATCAGACTGACTTCCAAAACACCTGCACTGCAGTATATTAATGGTTTGTAGGTATGTACAGATGAATGTGTTATTAGTAAGTGTTTTTAAATATTCTTGTGTCTGTGCTGTTGCCTAATCAGGTGTCTTTTTACCTGCCAACTTGATGTGTGGGAACAGCTGTGGTGCCAAAGCGCTGCATGCCATAGTAGTTGATAAAGCCTGTGTCCCTGAGTGATGTCATGGCCTGTTCCACCTGTTCATCAGAGCCTGAGATGTTCCTGCAAATACAGCAAACAAGAGGAGCAATTACTTCAGTACTGATTTAAAATGACTGCGTTATTTCAAATGCAGTTTGAATGTGGGGGCTAAGCCTTGACACCAAGTCCAATAAAATGGTTTTCAACTTTTCATTTTCAACTTCAGTGCCAAAAATAACTGATTAATAATTATGTGCTGGCAGTAGAGGAAACCTCACACCATGTAGACCAAGCGGTCCTTAGGGTTGGATTTGAGAAACTAAATTAGAATTTTGAGAAGCTTGCAACTAAATACGCACAAGATGTATAGGCACAAAGCTCTGAGTAATTAGATTACATTTGTAGTCTGAAGGCACGATTTACTACGATCCGAAACAATGCTAATTTGAGTGTACAATAGGACAATGTGCCTGTGTAAATAGTGGGCGTGTTGTGGGTGATTTACAAAGAATAACTGGGAGAATCATGTCATCTGAAAATACGGGAAAGACCACTACAATGTAATTTTTCTGTGTACATTTATTTTCTATTATATATATATATATATATATATATATATATATATATATATATATAAAAATGTTTGTGTGTGAGTTAATTGTTCTCGGCAGCTGCATCAAGTTCAGATATCAAAAGAGACTCCTAGAAATATAAAGTGAATGAAAAACTCATTTTCAGTAACGGCTTCATCCTCATGGTCGCGGTTGAGCTGAAGCCTATCCCTAGAACAGTTTGAAGGTGGGAATACAAGCTGGATGGGATGCTAATCCATCACAGGGCACCATGCACACACACACACACTCACACCTAAGGGCAATTTATCTTAGCCAATCAACCTGCTGGAATGTTTTTTGTCAGGTGAGAGAAAACCGGAGAACACAGAGTAAACCCATGTGGACCCAGGGACAACATGCATAAACTCCAAACGGAAATTAACCCGAGCAAATGGTATAAAATCGTCTTCCACAAATGTAATACACTCTCTAATAATTCACATTCAATAACCCTTTTTAAAGTGACATTCTGGCACATACTGTGGATGCTAAATTAATATATTTGCAGTGACATGCCTATATTTTACACTTTTAGTAAGAAAACATCCTAATCTGTATATCGATTAAGGCAAACACACACACACACCAGAGAAGACGTGCTATATTACTATTATGAAAGATGCAGTCCTCCACAGACCCAGTTAGTAAATCAGCTTGCACGGTTTTTGCAGGCGTTTTTTCTGCATGCATTTTTACACATGCAACCCTTTAATAAATCATGGCCTGAGTTTAGTTCATAAAAACACACGTGTGCACAAACTAAAAGTACTAAAATAAAGGAGTAGCAAGTTATGTACTACACTGAAGTATATCCTTGGTGTAGTGTGCACTGACCTGAGTACCACTGTGAAATGGTTCCCCTGCAGCTCCCCCAGTTTCAGAGGGTGCTTTTTATAGCTGAAGTTTCCCAGTTTGAAGTTCATCAGGCACTTATTGAGGTGAGCCAATCGTTCTGCGGTGATTCTGAGAAGATGTAATAATAAACTTTCTAAAATACATATACAACGCATTCCCTATGAACACATAACTACAATTTAAAAAAAAAAATCTAAATAAACATCAGCTTAGACAAGCAGAGACATGGGATAGAATAAAAATACAGACTTGTATACAAAACAAGGCTTTAACCAGGAACAGCACAGCTGACTGCACTCACTTTAACACAGCAATCTCTTGCACTGTTATGGCTCGCTTGTCTTTTGTGCCCATGTAGGAGAAGACATTGGGTCGAACCCTGAGGACACACCAGAAAGCAAAAGAAAAGCAGGATATGAGAGTCTGCGCAGAGAGCATAGAGGACAAAAAAAATCCAAGGTCAATAAAAAGTATGAATACGTTTTCTAAAAATGAAGTTTATTCATAATTGGCATGATTGTTAGTAGATGTTTTTAACGGTTAAAAAATAAAAGCATTACTGTATACAAAAACAAACAATAAGACATAAATGTAAATTAAAACTCTCTCATGTTAGACTTGTTGCCAATTAACCTCCAGGTGTTTCTTTTTAGTAACACTTACCTTTCCAGCATTTTGTTGCCCACGTCCCAAATTTTTTGAGACGTGTTGTGGCCATCAAATTCAAAATGACCTTATTTTTTTTTTCTTAAAACGGTACATTTCCTCAGTTTAAACATTTGATATGTTTCCTATGTTCTATTGTAAGTAACATATAGGTTTATGAGATTTGCAAATCATTGCATTGTTTTCATTTACATTTTACACAGCGTCCCAACTTTTTTGGAACTGGGGTTGTAAGTAAATGAATAAAACAGTTAATTGGGGCTGTGCTTTGATGGGCAGTGATTTTATCTCTGCTTGTGCCAGAGAATAAAGGTTCTCACTGTGTGCATCTTTAAAGAATAACCGTCTCTCCGACACATCATAGGATTTTTAACAGAATAAAATGAAAAACAAACAAAAACAAACAAACATAAAACACTGCATCTCTACACATGCAGCTATCAGTACTGACTGAGCCTGAATTACTTTTAACATGAACCGCCACGTTACAACGACAGCTGCGGTGCTGACTATGCGAGCTATGCTACTAAAAACACCTTATGCTAACTGCCTCTTACGTTACTCCATTGGTTCCATGCACATAGCTAGCTAACTTCGGTGACTTTACCGGCATGCAGATTCTGCAAGATATACTGAATACACATATACACAAAAACAAGAGTAGGACAGGACTTGCGCGAAGAATAACATCTGCTAAAAGAACAATAAACTCTAAAGGCAATTAAGGGCCAAAAATGCTTGATTTGCTCACAAAAATTAAATATCTTTTAAACCAATCTATGTTAAATAACATAACCATTATTGTTATGTACAGGAGCCATACCACACCTGAGAAATTTGGAGAGAACATTGATGGCATCCATGGTGTCTTTATTCTCCTTGTAAAGCACAAAATGGCAGAAGCTGCCACGGTTCTTAGGCCATGAGTGTTTTCTTGGTGCTTCCATGAAGAGAGAGACAGACAAAAAGAGTGCAGTGGTAAAACAACAGCTTAGGGTGAATACCACAATTTAACAGCCAAAAGTCAAAAGTGTTTCATTTCAATTACTAGATAAAGATAACTATTAAAACAGTAAAACTTACTACCAATCCCTTGTACACCTGGACAGCAATTGTCCTAAATGAAAATGCAACAAAACAAACCCATGATTCCCCCAACCCCTCTCATGGAGCTGAGTGGAGGTGAGGTTCTTACCTGCAGCTGTTCGAACTTCTGTCCCAATAAAGAGGAGCATTAGGAGGACAAGAAAGTGTTACTAAGATCGGTCAGGGACCAAGTGGAGAACCCAGTGACGGGGCATGATGTGCATGCAGGGAGGAGATGTGCCAAAACACTTCTGTATGCCAGAGTCCTGACTCGAGCCGTAGATGCTTGTGGGACGAACTACACAGCCCTCAATCTGGCTTTAGCATGTCATATGTTCAAAAGGCGAATATTCTGCTATAGAAGACCCACACATGCCAAAAGACTACAAATGAAGAGAACCATACAAGTGGGAACAGTCGCTTTCCTTTTACTCCATACAAAACAACTATCATGTTAAGAAGGTTTTCAGATCAAAGCAAAATCAAAGATTTGTCCTGCAAAACAATCTGCTAAGTCATTTCGCAAGGCTGTCTAACAACACTTCTCCATTGAAAAGTGTGGCTCACCACGACTTGAAAAGAAATGAGAACACAAGGATATCTGTACCCCAGTTAAGTATGTGTGTAGCTTTCCCATCACATAACTCTACCCGGAAGTTGGAGGTCTTTCTTTCTAGAGTTTAGTGGGTGGTAACTTGTGAAAGGCACAAATCGCAAAACACTACTCAACACCAGATGTCTCTGATTTCATGTTAACAGGCCACGTTTGACTTCGAATGAGCTCATGAGCATGAGACACAATGGAAGCACGCAACCCCAAACACAAGCATGACAATATTTTAAGCTTTGAGTGCAAATTTACCAGACAAATCCAAAACTCAAGAAGGATCACTGGCTGAATCTCAAATGTCTTTCTGCATTAGGCGTGAAGGCAGGGGGTAAGATTATATCTTATAGGATATGTTATATCCTGTGTAGGATGCTCTGGGTGCCTACCTACAATCAGTTGAAAAAATAAGTACACCTCATGGAAATTCTTGGCTTTTTTTGACACATTTGGACAAACAAACATTTGATCTTCTTTGAAAGAGTGCCTATTAATAAAGTTGATACACTATGAAATGACACATACAATTGACATTTTGTAGTAATTTTCACAATATAAATTAACAAAAAAACAGTTCTGTCACATGGGAAAAGTAAGTATACCCCTACATTTATCACACCTTCAAAACCATAAAATCAGGTGTTCAAGGTTGGGTGCCAGTGATTAGAACCTGCTTAGGAAGTGTAGGTGGAGCCTGTCTTATTTATACCCCTCTCACATCTAGGGTCTGGTGTTCCCTTTGCTATTGAGGTGTGTGGTGTCATCATCCCAAGATCTAAAGAGTTCTGTAAGGTCTTCAGAAAAAAGGTTTTGGGTGCCTAGGAGTCTGGCAAGGGATTTAAAAAGATCTCCAAATTATTCAAAATACATCATTCTACTGTAAGGAAAATCACCTACAAATGGCACAGATTTCAAAAGTCTCAGTAAATTCAGTCCAAGACCAGTCCATCTATTGCAAAAAGAAGTCCACAAGAATCCCAAAATTTCATCACAGGATCTGCTAGTAAGTCCAGCAACTGTTGGAAGTGCACGCGTCTACGATCAGAAAGAGATTGCACAAATTTGAATTGCACAAGCCTTTGCAAGACTACAATTTGCCAATGAGCATATAGGCAAAGACCAGGCCTTTTGGAATAATGTGCTCTGGAAAGATCAATCAAAGATAGAGTTGTTGGCCATGGTAACCTCAGACGTGTTTGGTGCAGACCAAAGACAGCTTTTCAGGAGAAGCACCTCATACCAACTGTGAAGCATGGTGGTGGAAATCTTACGGTTTGGGGTTGCTTCGCTGCCTCAGGGACTGGACACCTTGCATTCATTGATTCAACTATGAATTCTGCATCATATCAAAGAGTGCTTGAAGATAATGTGAGGCCATCTGTCCGAAAGTTGAACCGAAAGTGGACCTTTCAACAGGATAAAGATCCTAAGCACACTAGCGAATCCACCAAGGAATGGCTCAAAAAGAAGAAATGGAGGGTTATGGAATGGACTAGTCAAAGCCCAGATTTGAACCCCATTGAAATGTTGTGGGGGGATATGAAAAGCAGTACATGCAAGAAAAACCCTCAAACATCTTGTAACTGAAAGAATATTGCATGGATGAGTGGTCAAAATTTCCAGCAAGCCTAGTGCAATTATGCAAAATGCCTAAAGAAGTTATTTTTGTTAAAAGGGGGCAATACTAGCTTCTGAGGCTAAGGGTGTACTTACTATTTCCACAGAGAAATCACATCTATTGATATTTCTGTTGAATAAATGACTGAAAAAGCAAATTTTCCTTGTGGTTTTGTTCAATTATATCAACTTTATTAATAGGCACCGTTTCATAGATGGTCAAATGTTTGCTTGTCCAAATATGTCGAAAAAGCCAACAATGTCCATGGGGTGTACTTATTTTTTCACATGACTGTATATCTGATTCAATATCTACCTATTTCTAGGTTTTCACATTTTACATCATTACATCATCTGAATATCCGCTGAACTTTGGTCTTTACTAGCTTTCAATCCTTCACAATGTCTGTCAGTAGAGTACCCACTGAATATCCAGTTTTCCTGTCATTTCATTACTTTGTCCTCCTCAATTGTACTCCCTCATATAAATATTTTCATTCTGATAGCTCTTGTATTATATGCGTGGCGGTCTGTTGATGCTGCTGTAGCTGAAATCTGGCAAACCACAAAAATGACACAATTCTGCCAATTTTTTTAGTAACATGCTTCGACATCTCTACTTTAAGAAAACAAATGTATTTCCCCAAAACAGTTTATAAAAATCATTTTTATTAATATGTTCTAAGGAACCAGTTTAGCAAACGCAGCTGCAACCATAGCTGTAGGCTGTAAATAAAGGCAGATATGAAGCTAGAAAGTTTTCATGGTCATATTTATTATTTTATATAGTGCAAAATCTGAGTGTCAGTGTCTTTCAGTGGAAGTTAAATCTTTAAATGGAATTTGTCCCCTTCTCACTTTTCGGGGTAACCAGAGTTTAAAATGCAGTAATGTTACTTCTTTTTAAGATATGTGCAAAAAAAAAAAAATCAGTTCATGAAAGTTTATAGTTTTCAAATGTATTACTAGAAAATGTCAAATTTCATAATTTCACCACACATTCATTTATCTATTTAACCTGATAATTTACTGTGTTTTATCATTGTATGCATTTTGTCATAAATAGGAGGTTCTAATAGTAACAAACAATTAACTACATCGTTATCATTTGTCCAGAGCATCTTTTCCTAGGATTAATTAATTAATCAAATTCTCAGGTAATAGTAACCTTTAATCACTTAACCTTCTCTAAGAAAATGCTTTAGCTGCCGCGACCTTGTGTGTCCATGCACCTGTACATGCCGAATCTATTTTCATTAAATGAAACATGCATGGTGAAAAATGGAGAGAGATTGTGGCATGACATGAATAATTCCACATGCATAAAGGTGAGATAATGTCATGTAGAGATAATACAGCCATCTTTGTGTTGATTAGAGAGAGAAAAATTTGATGCATCATTCAGTGTGAATGCTCATTACCTGCCAGTGCTTTTTTCCCAGCTGCGTGATATGCCACTATGAACCTCTTGCCCTCTCTTTCCTCAGTTTTGGTCTCTAGTCCTGGGTATAGGGTTTTGATTGCTTTATGAAGCAAAGTACGCCTCTCCTTGGAATCTCCTTCCACCTGTGTAGATGAACATATTACAGATAAATAACGGCTTCTGATAAACTGACATGACAATTAAATTAAATACACATGCCTACACATCTCTATAGTGATTTATTTAATATGTGATGAGGGATTGGTTTGGTGATCAAATTTATTCCTTTATGGCAGCACAAGTTGACTAAATTACTTCACAAATTTGTGAGGTTAAATTAACAAAACAAATTCTGCATTCTTTCCTAAATTCTTCCCCAATTTTTTTTTCACATTCTGTGAGATCACTCCTGGCTGGTTACACCCTGAGTCAGTACCTAAAACTGAAATAAACCCAATTTCTTGCGTTTCATTAAGAAAAAAATATTTCATTTGTATTTAGGGGAATTGGAAAAAGTGTTTTTTTGTAAACAAAATATTGCAGGCAGACAAAAAAAATCAGATTAAAAAAAAAAAACAAGACTGGCACACAGTCTGAAAGCTCTGCCAGCAATATTAACAGTTAGATATTTTTTAGGCAGATAGCGTACTTAATCTGATAATACAACAATTACAAAATCAATATCTATATCTATCTATCTATCTATCTATCTATATATATCTCTCTCTCTCTCTCTCTATATATATATATATATCTCTCTCTCTCTCTCTCTCTCTCTCTATATATATATATATATATATATATATATATATATATATATATATATATATATATATATATATATATATACACACACACACACACACCAACAATTACAATAAATTTTTTTTTCAATAAAAACATCATACTTTTTATTCTTTTATAGTTACATATGCAGGTGCATCTCGAAAACGTAGAATATCGGGGAAAAGGTCATTTTTTCCCGTAATTTAATTCAAAAAGTGGAAATTTCATGTACTCTAAATTTATTACACAAAGTGAAATATTTCAAGCCTTTTTTTTGTTTTAATCTTGATTATGGCTTACAGCTCATGGTAATCAAAAATCCAGTATCTCAAAATATTAGAATAAAGAATTTATAATACTTTATAACACATTCGAATACAGAAATATCGAACTTCTGAAAAGTATGTTAATTTATGGCACTCAATACAATACACTGACATGGGAGACTCATTCCAAAAATGCTGAATAAATGTCTCTTTACATAAAGCTTCATCATATATATTTATAGGTTTTCCTTTGTCAAATAACTCCTTTTTAATTGGTATATTATTAGGATTAGATCACATATGGTGTCTGTCATAGAAGTCCAAGTGAATTAACACTTCAGAATGAGTGCATTAATATAAAAATCTGTGATTTGCCTTATAGCCAGAGCTGCTGTAATAGACAATTACGCAACCTTCAGACCAATCAGAATCAAGAATTCAACAGCGCTTTCGTATTAACCTGATTATCTCGATCAACTAGTTCACACAGAGCTATAAGAGAGCAGTGTTATACAATGGAATAGTGCAAACCATGTCACCTCAATAGCCACATTTCCCTCTTTGTTTTTGAATAGTTGCAGATCAGCAAGCTGCTGTTTTTGCTCTTCTGTCAGGTCCTGACACTCTACTGGCTCAGGCTCTGCAGATGCTTCCTACAAAGGACAGACAAGAGACTGACAACTCACTATTTTATAGACCACAGATAGACATATACTGTATATTTGCTGAAACTGAATGGTACTGAGAAAATCCATCCATCCATCTTCTATACTGCTTATCCTTTTCAGGGTCACGGGGGAACCTGGAGCCAATCCCAGGATTGTTTTTTGTGCCAATCCATCGCACACTCATATACACATTCACACACCCATTCATACACTACGGACACGCCAAAGATGACATCTGATCTAGCAAACTATACCGTGAATATATGAGGAATGTCAGTCTTTGCATGCATGTCTTTGGACTGGGACCGGGAGTAAACCGGAGTACCCGGAGGAAACCCCCGCAGCACGGGGAGAACATGCAAAGTCCGGACACACAGGGCCACGGTGGGAATCGAACCCCCAACCCTGGAGGTGTGAGGCGAACGTGCTAACCACTAAGCCTTTGGTACTGAGAAAATGTATCATGTAAATCAAATCAAATTTCTCTAAGCAAGATCAGGGTTTTTTTTGTGTTTTGTTTTTTTTACTCATCAGGTAATTAGTTGATTGAGATGGTTCTCAGTCAGCCCTGAATGAGTTTTGAACAAGTACCTTGATACCGTACAGGCATGTTTCTCACCTCTGTTTCGACAGGTATGGAGAGGTCATCTAGCCGCATGATCTTCCCCTCCTTGCTAATCTCATGCACCACAAAATCAGAGTACCTAATAAGACAGGTAATAAAATGGGTAGTTATTCAAACACTACTCCCTCATGCATTAAATCATTTCTAACGCTTTACGGTAATCTTGGTCCCGTACAATATTCACTGCCAGAATATGGGACACTTCTAGGACTGCAGATTTATTATTTGGCAGGATAATGCAAAAAAAATAAAAAATGCCACAAATGGTTCGTTTCCTAAAACTACATTAATCAGACGGACAAGAAAAGATGACATCTAATCTAGCAAACTATAACGTGAATATATGAGGAATGTCAGTACTGTGATACGAGGAACACGAGAGAGCTGACACATATGAACTCAAACAAACTAACCTCTCTTTCAAGATTCCAGAGAATCCTTTATGATCGCTGACAAACTTATAGATTCCTACATCTACTTCACTAAGTCCATGCTTCATCATATCAGCAAAGGTCTCTCCTTCTCCATCTTCAGCCTCCAAAGATGCCTCTTCCCCACCCTCCTCTGCCTCCATCTCTTCTTTGTCTTCCTCTGTTTGTTTGGCGACATGGCTGCCATTGGCTTCATCCTGAAGTCGGGCTTTCTTAGCAGTGTGTTCTGAATTCTCTTCAGGGCACGCTCGCTTCTCCCCAGGATGAATCAGCGCCGTTGAAGCCTCCTTGTCCTCCATTGGTACAAATCTGCCATGAGCAAGAAATAAATAAAGAAAGAAAAAACAATCACTTCACAGGAGTCACAGGATTAACATCTGCCTTGGGTTACTCACCTCCGAGAGGAAAACTGTCTACAAGCAGGAAAGATCTTTTGCTTATGATGGGATTTTTGAAGACTACTAAACAAGTTAGAGAAAAACCACAGTCTTGAAGGATGAGGACACAGAGTCACAGTTCTGTTTGGAGAAAAACAGTAATTGTAGTCATGTAACACAGACATGGTGCACAACAGAAGCACAAAGCTGGACACACAGTCTCACAATCTGCACTCTTCTAATTCTAGCAACTAGAAGGATGTTTAAAATGATTGATGTACTGCAGTAGAGGAAAGCTTTTAGTGTGGCATGTCTTTGAACAAACAAAAGGCTCGTGGCTATAATCACTCCCTAACGATTACACATAATTTCACAGTGAAACTATTCCTGACCCACAGCCTTGTAGGCAATGCAGGAACTGTAATGTCTACAGCTAGCATGTGTGCACCAGTAGCTAGTTTGATGTTTAGAAACCAGTCTCTGGTAAGGTAGCTGAGACAAGCTCAGCATGCCCCGTGCATTACAACTCGCACTTTATGCATTTAACATTCAAAATGTCGAACTGTATTGTAGAAATGTTAGCTCATAATAACGTACTCACCTGATCCAGATAAGTCTTACTGTCCGCAGTGCCTTTACCAGCATGAGAAAGCAGCATGTGTTACAGTCCGCTCTACTCCGGAAGTGTTTACTCGGATAAGCCCCGCCTCCTCATCTTGCACTATCCATATAAACGGACTTCGTATAGTATTTAATATTTGCTTTTACATCATTTAGATGTAGAATCCATAACATTTATCCTGTCAAGCAATAAAAAACCCAGACTGGTTATTGACACTAAATGCTCCTTTTCTCAGAATGACACTGAATCTCCTCTTCATTTATTTTGTTGGTTTTATATATATATATATATATATATATATATAGATATATATATATATATATATATACTCTGCAGCTCTGGAAAGAATTTATACATCTAAATTAATTATGACGGTGGTTTAGTGTTTAACACATTCGCCTCACACCTCCAGAGTGGAGGGTTCGAGTCCCACCTCTGCCCTGTGTGTGCAGAGCATGTTCTCCCTATGAACATGGGTTTCCTCCTTAGACATGCATGGTAGGCTGATTGGCATGTCCAAAGTGTCCATAGTGTGTGAATGTGTATGTGATTGTGCCCTGGGATGGATTGGCACCCTGTCCAGAGTATACCCCGCTTTGTGCCTGATGCTCTCTGGGATAGGCTCCTCGTGACCCTGAAGGATCAGGGTATTATATTAAGGATAAGCGGTATTATAGAAAATGGATGGATGGATTACAATTAACTAAATATTCCAATGAGAATGGCCCAATAGCATGCAGGATAGAGCAAAGGAATAAAGATAAAAACTGTTGAGATGGTCCAATAAACAGCACAACAGAGGGAATAGGTCCAAATTCCATACAAATCCAGGGTTCATTTTCAATGCCTCAAGATACATAATAACAGGTGTCTATCTTTGTATGAAAATGTCCATCTTCAGTTGGAGGTGAACAGTCATGTGTTCCCTGGAAAGATGTTAGTTTGTTTCTCAAGGATTGTCTTGCAAGGTTTTTCAATGACTGTTATTTTTTTAATATTTTGAAGCAGAGCTAAGTGCTTGCTTTATTATTATCTTATCTATACTCATAAATGTAGGTTTTCAAACTGTAAACCTATTTTTGTATTCTTAAAAGAGACAAAACATTATTTGATTACAATTTCACTTGCTATTAACAAAAGAAAAAGCACTTGTCCAATTTGCATGGCCGTCAAACTCTTCAGTTTAATGGATGTGTAATTCTTTAAGTTGCCCTCTTCCTTCCTTTTTTCTTACTTTCTTGTTTATTTTCTTCTTCTTTTTTAAGTTATTCTTCTTCTTTGAACTATGGTGATATTGTTAAATGTTCCAGTTAACTATTGTTATTCCTTCTATTGCTGTAGATTTGTAATAATTATTGCTATGTTCTCACATTTGTTGTACTATATTGTAAGTTGAAAGCTTAGAAAACCATGTAGATGTAGAAGAGATAGATGTATACATGTATAAAAAAGTGCACTTTTAATTTAAACATTATTTTAATTATTAAAATTATTATTTGATTATTTGCACTATTGATTATTTGATTAGTTGCACAATTTCATTATGTTTAGGTTTTTATTAATGTAGTTAGACAATAGCCTTGAAGTTACACAGAAAGGAGGACGAATTTGAATGCCATCATGTTTACCTATTGGAGCCATTATATACTTTTATTCCTGAACTTTCCACCCACATCACACCAACAGTCAATTAAGCTTATAATAAGTATAAGCACTATGATAGTGTGGATAGGGTTTTATTTTGTGTGTTTTTATATATATATATATATATATATATATATATATATATATATATATATATATATATATATATATATATATATTTTTTTTTATCGTGATCTCTACCAGTACAATATGAGTCTGGCAAATAAAAATCACACAACTTTGGGACCCAATGATATGTTTTCTCCAGCAGGTGGAGCTGTGGAACTATATACCCCAAACGTTATTCAAATCACGCTTTATTTCACACGTTTACTGCCCGTTCAATACATGAAACACCCCATAGTTTATTAAATGATGTTGTTGGATGGCTTAGATAGATAGATAGATAGATAGATAGTTTGAGAGCTATATACACACTCACACACACACACACACACACACACACACACACACACTATATATATATATATATATATATATATATATATATATATATATATATATATATATATATACTCAGCAAAAAAAGAAACGTCCCTTTTTCAGGAGACTGTATTTTAAAGATAATTTTGTAAAATCCAAATAAGCTTTACAGATCTTTATTGGAAAGGGTTTAAACAATGTCTTTCATGCTTGTTCAATTATTGCACATGCACCTATGGAAAAGTACTCAAGACACCAACAGTTTACAGGTGGTAGGCAATTAAGGTCACAGTTATAATAAACACTAAAGAGACCTTTCCACTGACTCTGAAAAACACCAGAAGAAAGATGCCTAGGGTTCCTGCTCACACACGGGAACATGCCATAGGCCTGCTGCAGGGAGGCATGAGGTCTGCAGATGTGTCCAGAGCAATAAACTGTAATGTCTGTAATGTAAGACGCCTAAGACAGTGCTACAGGGAGACAGGAAGGACAGCTGATCGTCCTTGCAGTGGAAAATTACATGTAACCATGTGTCCCCCCAGACGTGATCGAGAACTTGCAAATGCCTTGGTGGAAGTGGAGTAACATCTCACAGCAAGAACTGACAAATCTGTTGCAATACTTGCTGAGTATATATAAAGAACAAGGCTATGGGCAGTGAATATGTGTGTAATAGCTATTGAGTAGATAACAGTATGAGTGATAATTTACACTAGGTTATAATAGAAAAGCTTACACACACACACACACACACACACACACACACACACAAGTATTAGTCATAAATATATGTAAGAGATGAGTACACTGTATATTCAACAGTACCCAGATTATCCATGGATAATATACAATGTATATACGGATAACCTAGGTCCTAGGATATATACTATGAAACTACAATTATATATAGCTAATGAATATACAGTATAGAATAGAGCTGCAGGATGATTACATGCAGTAAATCATCAATGTCCTAACGGTGTAGTGTAGAGTTCAGCAGGGTGAAGGTTGTGGAGAAGAAGCTGGCCCGGAGCCTGCTGGTTCTGGTGCGAATGGTAAGATGTAGGATTAAAAGCTGCAGTGTATGAATGAATGTGCGATATGAAGTTGTCTTGGCTTCAAATGCAGCCTACAGCTACATAATGAAATTTTACGTGCTCACACGGAGCTCACATGTGCGGAGAAAACTCACCGCCTGTAGCATTTGATTATGAGAGCCGGGACACAGACAACGCGCGTGGCCGTCTCTCTGTGAGCGCTCACGTTGGGAATTCCGCCTCTTTTTAGTGAATCAGAACAACTGACTCAACTCAGCAGTAAGAGCCGGCTCTTTCGGGTACCAAACGGTTCATTCACAATATTTAGCTATGTTAAATAACGGGCGAAGATAGGGATATTGTGACCGGTAATGGTTATGTTTTGCCTGTCTCATATTAAATAAAATCTTAAACTAGCATCTAGTTAACATAATAACATTTCTTTGCACTGTGCTTCTTATAGCCAACAATTTGTTAAAATTCTTGTGACTGCCCAAAACACTACACTGTCATGCATCAGTATGCTGGGCCGAAGGGGTCGCACAGGATGTGATTAACAGCATCGAACATTAATGAATTTTCTGTAAAAATCGCTATAAGCCCTAAGAGGCCATGCATTATTACTATTATTTTTCTTTCTTTCTTCTTTTCTCGTGATCAATAACAATGCATAACCTCTTAGGGCTTCCGTGCAAAATGAATACTATGGTAGCGATTTTTACAGAATTTTTATAGATTTTTACATTGGTGTTTGATGCTCGACTAATCGACTCTTTGAATTTAAATGGTAAATTAGTGCAAAACCAATAGATGCTGTTGTTGTTGTTGTTGTTGTTTGGTAAATTAAGGCAAAACTAGGGAAGAACTAAGATGCCATACATTATTATTATTATTATTATTATTGTTATTATTTCTTGTTTTCTCGTGATCAATAATAATGCATGGCCTCTTAGTGCTTCCCTAGTTTTGCCTTAATTTGCCAAAAAAAAAACCCCACAAAAACAATTAGTGGTTTTGAATTAATTTACCATATAAATTCAAACAATCGATTCGTTCACAAAAGAGTCGATTCGTTCTCGAGCGACACTTCACCTAAGTGCGCGCGCCTTGGCTACAGGGAGCGCGCATCCTCCTCCGGCGAGACTGGCGAGAGAAGCGGGCCATCGCTGCCCCGACGGCGAGCACTGAGGACATCATGAGCTCCAGGAAAGGTAGAGGAAACCTTATTTCTTTTACGAATCAACAAACTATCTGTTAACGCCGGTAGAGCGTTTTAGAAGCTTCTTGCTCAACCAGAAAGTGTGTGTGTGTGTGTGCGAGAGAGAGAGAGAGCGAGCTTTCGGTTGAAAAAGATGCTTTGACCGAACAGCTAGCTTATCGCCTTGTTCCCTCTGTTCTCACCCGCTCCTCCCCCGGTGCTGTCTCCAATCTCTCTCCTCTTCGCACCCTCCTCCAGTGATGGCTATCCAGGCTCGAAAAAGGAGGCCGAAAGGGAAGAAAGACAAGACGACTCACCATCGAAGGTAAGTAATGAGGGGCGGCGGTCGGTTCGCGGTGCGACTTGTGTGTGTTTGTGTCCGACAGCGAGTGATGCAGTCAACATCACAGGGCTGTTAATGTGGACAGTGTCGGATCTCTGGCTGTATACAGACCCTTAACGGCCATGTCACACACACACACACACACACACACACACACATACAGGCGATCGTTCCGCTGTACAGCTCAGTATTCCAGGCTGCAGTAATGGCCGGAGCGGAGCGAGTCGGAAGTTGCTCATGGCAACGGAGGCAGTTTGTGGGTCTGTTTATTTCTTCCGTGTTCGTGTTTACGTTTCATATCGCTGTTGTTTACATATAAATACAGTCTGTATCCACACCGAAAGAAATGAATACCTTGTACATACAGGGTTAGGGGATGGAGGGGTGACATGACAGGACACGACACGACGTGACAGGACAGGACGTGGGCTGTGCACGAGACCTACGCACGCCGTCTACCGTACTCGGTAGTATGTCCGCCTGCACTGCTGCACCACAGATCAGACACACACCGCGCAGTTCAGCGGTTTAGGACGGAGCAGCTGAGTCTAACTGGGCGTGTGTGTGTGTGTGTGTGTGTGTGAGAGAGAGAGAGAGAGACATGAGTTCTGGGAGAAGCACCAAGGAGACGCGTGTGTAAAAAAAGCAACAAAAAAAACCGGAACGTATTATACGCTCGCGCAGGGTTGCTAGAAACTGGTCTGTGTGGACAGTGACGTCAGCGGGCAGCCGTTAAGGTGATTCCCTGTTTCCCGCCACTCTCTCGCGCTCCAGTCCAGAATGTGCTGGAATAAACTGCTGAACTGGAATAGAGCTTCACTGAACTGATGTAAGCGACAATACTGATCCCACAGACAGACAGACAGACAGACAGACACGACACACCCCTGACACTCAGACTCAGACCATAAACAATCACTAACTCCTAATTAAAAAAAAAAAAAAGCCTGAAAAAGAGTCGATGGGTGCATATACAGGAGGGCATGTTGGCTTAGTCGTTAGCACTTTTGCCAGGGTTGGGGGTTTGAATCCTGTCTCCGCCCTGTGTGTGTGGAGTTTGCATGTTCTCCCTGTGCTTCAGGGTTCTCCGATTTCCTCCCCCAGTCCAAAGACATGTGTTGTAGGCTGATTGGTATTTCCAGTGTGAATGAATCAATGTGTGTTTGTGCCCTGTGTGTTTGTGCACCCCATCCAGAGTGTCCACTGCCTTGTGCCCCGTTTTCCCTGGGATAGGTTCCAGGCACCCCCCAACCCTGTGCAGGATAAGCGGTAGGGAAAATGGATGGATGGATGGATGGATGGGTGCATATACAGTTTTGATCACAGGTAAATACAACCTGTGCTCCACATAAAGTTAGCTCTTAGCATCTAGAGCAGGGGTGGGCAATCTTATCCGGAAAGGGCCGGTGTGGGTGCAGGTTCTCATTCCAACCAAGCAGGAGGCACACCTGATTCCACCTATTTAATCAGTTGATCTTGGCTTTCAGTAGATTCAGGTGTGGCTTCTGCTTGGTTGGAATGAAAACCTGCACCCACACCGGCCCTTTCCGGATAAGATTGATCTGATCTAGTGTATCTTGCTGGCATTAAATTCATAACACTGTATGACTGCAGGATTCACACTAGCTAAGCAGCAGGCGACTATTCATTTCCTGTGTAATTTTTCAACACAGAGGTCGGGTGTGGAGAACAGTGACAAGCGACCTGACAACAGTGCAACGTTTTGTTGCACGAGTCCAGTTTTCTCAATTTTATGCGAATTAGTTATGATGCAATAGGGGAAAAAATTAATTATGGACTCCATTCATTTCTTTGACTAATTGGATGTCCGGTGTCCTCCCAGTCATATAGTCCTACAAGTGTTTAGTCTCATTTAAAAGTGTTTGGAGTTTACCCCCCCCCCCCCCCCCCCCCCCCCCCCGGTTACTAGCAAAATGACACACATTATCTCGCTAGCTCGTTTATGTTCCCTTTGAACTTGTTTCCGAAGCCTTCAGACGATCGGAAAACAATGTGAAGCCGTTCGGAAAAGTCAGTCTCTCACGTTCGCAGTGATGGGCCAGTAAGGGTAAAGTGATGTTACTTATAATCCAACCCTAAAAAGACTTGGAGGTTAAGAGCACAGAATGCTGCTGATGTAAATACTGATCATTACTATCAGCATTCTGACAGGAGACCATGGTCTTGTCAGAGATTGTAAAAGATCAAGACCAGATTCAGAATCCTCAGTTCTACACCATGTTTATCAAGTTTGAGTGGTCTCAAGCCTCAAATCTTGAAGTGAGCTCACTTGCAGCTGGGTGTCTTATACACTATGTGGCCAAAAGTATGTGGACACCTGACCATCACACCTAACCATCACCCCAAACTGTTGCCGTGAATTGGAAGCACATAATTATATAGAATATCTTTATATCCTGTAGCATTACAGTTTCTCTTCAGTGGACTTAAGAGACCTGAATTATGTTCCAGCATGACAATGCCCCTGTGCTCAAAGTGCTCAAAGTGTTCAAAGCTCCATGAAGACATGGTTTGCCGAGGTTGGAGTGGAAGAACTCGAGTGTCCTGCACAGAACCCTGACCTCAACCCCACTGAACACCTTTGAGATGAACTGGAACACCGACTGCACCCAGACCTCCTCACTTGACATCAGCACCTGAACACACTAATGCTCTTGTGGCTGAATTAGCAGAAATCCCCACAGCCATGCTCCTGAATCCAGTGGAAAGCCTTCTCAGAAGAGTGGAGGTTGTTATACCAGCAAAGGGGAACTAAATCCGGAATGGGATGTTCAATAAGCACATACTGTCGTGCAGAAACTTTTCACCATGTAGACTGTCTTCACTAATAAGAATGTAGAGTAAAGAAACCACATGTGGGGTCTCATATATATCTGTGTATGTGAGTGTGTGTGTGTGTGTGTGTGTATATATATATATATATATATATATATATATATATATATATATATATATATATATATATATATATATATATATATATTAGTGACTATGTATGTGTGTGTGTATATATATATATATATATATATATATATATATATATATATTAGTGACTATGTATGTGTGTATATATATATATATATATATATATATATATATATATATATATATTCGTGAATATGTTTTATTTATTTATTTATTTATTTGTTTGTTTGTTTGTGTATTTCCCCCATGTTTTCCCCCTAATTTGGTAGTGCCAATTCCCATACACTGGCTAACTCTCCCTTATCACATGGCACCTACCAGCCAGGCAGGGTGGGGACAACACATGCTCCCTCTGAGACATGTGAGCCAGCCAACTACAGTTTATAGAACTGCTGCTCATGCTGTGTCACAGCACAGCATAACACATTCTGATAACAGATAGGAACACTGTATTTTTATTTTATATCAATAATTTACATTTGAAGTAATTGAGATAATGTGATTATGTTGTTTTGGCTACTCTCTGGCTACTACTCTGATGACTTAGCTCAGGAACAATACAATCTATTGTAGAGAATGTTTTCTGAGCTTTTTATTTTTAACAAAAATTTGAGTACAATAGAGTTGCCAGATTGATTGCTTTGTTGTTTTAGATACTTTTTCCTTGGTGTTTGCCAATTATCACCTGACTCTACTTTCTTGGCAGTATGACTAAATTGTACATTTTGTTATTAATAAGGTTTGCTTCATGGTGTTCACTCAAATGCACACAGACAGTGATGAATCTCAGCAGAGACCGAAACAGAGGCCTAGCTTCATCTGTCTATATGACAAAAAGCAAATTATCCATTTCCTGTGGTATCGCCAAAGCTTATTCAGCAGTCCGTACAGGATTTGGTGGAGGTTTTATTTTGTGATTGTTGCAGCCAAAAATGCTTGGTTTTGCTGCGTTTTTGCGGAAAACTACTTGAATTGGTGAAATTGCAATTGCATGAAATTGTTTTGCATGGTCTTTCGCAGTGATGTTTGTTGGCAAAATGAGACCATTTAGCTGTACTCGTGTTCACGCACATGAATGGAAGAGGGCTTTAGCTGAATGTACGTTGTGATGATGTCACATGATGCGTTTTTGGAGCAAATCTGTGGAAAATTTGCGGTAATTTTGCAAAAACAACTGCAGGCTCCTCAGAATATTGCGGCGTTTGCTTGATTGTGCATTCATTTCTATGATCTTTACTGACTCACAGAATTTTGTCTTTTGTTGACAAAACAGATGTTTAGTAAGCATATAAAAGAGCATTGAAAAATAGCATTATGGCTAGTAAAGGCTGAATCCAACAATTTCCTGTCAAATCCTGTGAGTTTATGAAAGCCAGGTTTGAAACTCGGGGCTCTTGGTTCTCCTGGTATACTCCAGAACATTTCTTGCATGAGAATTTGCAGCAGGCACTGAGAAAGCAACATAAGCAGACAGATGTACCTGATAAACAAACTCAAATTTGAATTAGCTTTCAAAAAATCTTGTTGATATACAGTGCCCTCCACTAATATTGGCACCCTTGGTTAATATGAGCAAAGAAGGCTGTGAAAAATTGTCTTTATTGTTTAATCTTTTATTTAAAAAATTCACAAAAATTCAAATATCTTTATTAAATATAGGTGTGCAATGATTACTGGCAGCCCTATGAATTCATATGAGAAAAATATATTTGAAGTATATTCCCATTGATATTTTTAATTTAGTACACCTGGGTGACTAGGAACAGGAAACTGTTCAACCATGACTTCCTGTTTCACAGGGGTATAAATATGAGGCAACACATAGGAGAGATTCCCTTAGTCAGTCATAACAATGGGTAAGACCAAGGAATATAGCTGTGATGTGCAGCAAAAGGTTGTTGAGCTTCACAAAATTGGAAGTGGCTATAAGAAAATAGCACAAGCATTGAAAATGCCCATTTCCACCATCAGGGTAATAATTAAGAAGTTTCAGTCAACTGGAAATCAGCCTGGAATTGGACGTGTGTCTATATTTTCTGAATGCACTGTGAAGAGGATGGTTTGGAAGTTTTTCAAGAAAAAATCCTCTACTCTCATCCAAAAACAAACTCCAGGATCTTCAGTTTGGCAGACACTACTGGAACTTCAAATGGGATCGGGTTCTATGGTCAGATGAAACCAAAATAGAGCTTTTTGGCAATAAACACCAGAGGTGGTTTTGGTGTACACAGAGAGGTAGCCATATGGAAAAGTACCTCATGCCCACGGTTAAATATGGTGGTGGCTCTTTAATGTTTTGGGGCTGTTTTTGTGCCAGAGGACCTGGACATTTTGTTAGGATACATGGCATCGTGGACACATACCTAAGTCACCTGAGACTAAATACTTGCTAGTGTATGTGACAGTGACTTAGTAAATCCAATGAACTGCACCTCTCATTGGGTGTTGATTCCTCTATGATCTACGAGAATTGCAGTATGTAAGAATTCACATGTTACAGCACTGAAAGCGTACTGCTATTTTGTTCATGCATCTGGCTAAAGAGTATTGTGTGAGTGCTACTGTGAAGCTGTTCTCTGGCTGAACTGAAGGGTTTTGATGTTCAGTTTACTTTATGTTGTATCTGTTTTTGTGTGTGTGTGTGTGTGTGTGTGTGTGTGTGTGTGTGTGTGTGTGCGCGCGCTGGGTTAAGAACTGGGTTACTGAAGAGACAGGACCAAAGGCAACAGCTGTTGCCTTTTCAGTAGGATAATCCAATGATTTCAGTATGATGATGTAACATCTCTAAAGGCATACATTCTGATTTTTTTTAGTCACGTTGAGCCAACAAGGTACTCTCCTCGGGGCATAGCAGCACTGAATACAGCATCTCGCCATCTTCCAATGCTATGAGATATTCCACATGAAATATAACCCAGGGCTCACTTCAGGCTAGAACCCTCTTTTTTCCACAAAATGCTCCAACACGTTGTATCCGTTCTCACTGGTCACACCTGAGATCAACAAAAATCCATTTCTGTATAGACTAGACATTCTTGACCATTCCTGATTCTTGGATATTCGATCATCACGAAAGCGGTAGAGAAGACACTGGGAGACGATCAGTCTTATGGCAGGGGGCTCGCTGTAGAGAACTAGTTGAACAAGGAGGTTCTACTTACAGTTTATCAGAAGATTAAAAGCTATTCTCTCTAATCTGGATTAAGGGGTTTCACTTGAAGAATAATTACAGAATCATTCAACACAGAGAAGCACAACAAGCATGTCCCATAAAGCCACTGACCCTTCTCTTCAGATGAACCTTATCATTTGGAAGGAGAATACAGAAAGGTTATGTCATCAGTTGTGTTAGCGCTGTGTAGGAAAAGATCATGCCCAGAGCTGCATTTATAAGAGTTAGCTAACTACAGTCTTAGGAGCCTTTTGGGAGCAGTTCCACCTGCAAGCCCCTGTGAATGTGATAAATAGAAGACTTACAAGGAACAATGAATATTTGGTAATGCCTTTCAGGCTTGCCAACAGCTTGACAGTCTTCCAGACATTTTTTTAACAAAGAAAAGCATATAATCATCGATATGGTGAAGTTTTCTGAAAGGAGACATTTATTTAGCGTTTATGGAAGAAGTCTTGACTGTACTGTAGGTGCTTTGTAAAAATCAGTAGGTTTTCCAACACGGATGTTAGTTCTGACATTGGTTAGGTAATAATAACAATATACAGTCATTCACCAGGATCTCCTTTTTTCAGATTTTTTTTTTTTTAAAGTTAGAGATAAAAGAAACTAGGGATGTCATGAGAACCGATACTTCGGTACCAAGTCGGTACCAACATTCTTAAAACGTGATGGTACTTGTTTTTCTGCAGTAGTGTTAGTACTGATTGTAATGAAGGTACTGAGGTTGCAATTCTTCCGGACCTGAAGGGGGCAGCAAATACGCGCAAGTGTTTTAGTCGGTCCACAAGTGGTGAAGAAGAAGAAGAACGCCTATAAGCACAAGGGAAAAACTACAGAAGTTTACCTCTGCCCTGACTCGTTGAGAGGAAAGGTGGTATGGAATATGGAAATACTTCGCATTCGAGGCAGATGACAACAAACATATAATTGATGCTCTGAAGCCGGTTTGCAACCGATGCTATAGTTCATTTCAAACAAAGCGAGGAAACACCTGGAATTTGGCGAAGCACCTGAAAGACGGGCCCTATATTATGTTCGTTTGAGGCAGCTGGCATTGTGGCGTGAAACCAGCTAAGGTTATGCTCCATGTAATGTTAGTGATAGCCAGTTATTTGTTAACGAGGCTAACACATTGCAGTGTTATAAACTACCTCCTAATGGGCCATCATCACCACCATTCAGCCCGTGTCCTGTCAGCTAAATGTAGCCTAATGTCACTAATAATTATTCAAATGTTAATCGGTTTAATAAATCTTTTTGGCCTGCCACCATATCAGTGAATTTAAACTAATGCTTGCATTCAGAGTATAAGGCATGCGTCTGTGTGCGTGCGTGTGTGCGTGTGTGTGTGTGTGTGTGTGTGTTTAGGAGTGCACCTCCACTGTAGCTTCCACTCACCTTGTCAGACAGTGTTTGATAACTAAAATACCCCCACCCTCTCTCTTTTTGCCAGTATTAGCCAGAGGAGGATGTCCTCCAGGAGAGTTTTTAATTTATTTTAATTTATTTTATTTTTTTATACCACAGCGTGGTATTGACTTTGGTATCGAGTTTCGTGTACTTTTGGTGGTATCGGTACCGACTACTAGATTTTTGGTATCGTGACATCCCTAAAAGAAAACTCCAGCTTGTCATTTTAATGAGGAAAAAAAGCATAAACTCCTCTGTCTTGAAGACTCGAAGCATCTCATGGGGTTTTTTATTATTTTTTTTATTTTTTTTTTTAAGATTAAACAGTTAAAAAGCTTATTATACAACAGGTAGTTATGGTTCACTAATTTGATTGGATGAGCAGTGTTCCAAGAGTGCTTATTTTTAGTATAACCACACTGGGACATTTCACTGTGTGTGTATCACTGTAGTATAAGAGGAATACTATCTCTGAAATATAAACTAAAACAAAAATACTCTAAAGAATAATTTTTTAAGTTTGTTTATTTCTTCATGTGTTTATCTATATATTATTATTATGTTAGCGGTTGCTGCAGCACCCTCACACCCCTACTTGCTGCATCCCTGTTAGTGGAATTTAACATTGGACAGTCACTCATTGTGCTCAGCAGCATTGCAAGGTATTATAAAGTGTGATCATGTTTATGATGTGATTTTCAGTGTTGTGTCAAGAGATCGAGTCATGCAGTGTGAGCTGCAGTCAAGTAGCTGAGAAGATTCATATTTTAAGATTCTTATTCCTATTTTGAAACCAAAATACAGCTTTTTGGCACACACAGAGCAGTAGCCATATGGTGTCCCCTGATTCGAACCCCATAGAAAACCTGTGGGGTGAACTGAAGAGGAGAGTCCACCAGCGTGGACCTCAAAATTTGAAGGATCTGGAGAGATTCTGTATGGAGGAATGGTCACAGATCCCTTGCCATGTATTCTCCAACCTCATCAGGCATTATACGAGATGACTCAGAGCTGCTATTTTGGCAAAGGGAGGTAGCACAAAGTATTGACTAAAAGGGTGCCAATATTTATTTAACAAAGATTTTAAAAAATAAATAAACCTGTGTTGTGTTTGCAATTGTTTGATATCCATGAAAGCAGAGTATTTCAGTTAATTGTTAAACAAAACAAAAGGTTAAACAATAAAGACAAATTTTCACAGCCTTCTTTGCTCATATTTACCAAGGATGCCAATAACACACACACACACACACACACACACACACACACACACATCTATGTCATCTTTGTCATATTACTATCTCCGTTGCCCTTAAGCTCTGTTTTTTGTTCTTTGCTGCTTGTGAACATCTGTTTGAGCATGCCTTATTATTCTTTCTTGTTTGATTAATGTGCTCAGCGCATCTGAACACAATGGCATAACATTCACAGGCTATGGTGTTTTAATAAAGGAAAGAAAAACATTTACAGCTACTATGTGAACAGTGTTCTTTACAGTGTAACAAATTCACCAGTTACACAGAATCAACGTCAATTGTATTCACATTGTATTATTTATAGTAACTTGCAGAAAGCATCAACACACACATGCACATTGCTTAGGTCTGTAATGGTATATGCTTATTAGAGAGTGAGAAGAATTTTGAGTGTTCAGTGCTGCCCTCTATTGGAAATTACTGGAAAGGAAAATATGGAGGAATCACAAAGACAACATTCTTCTTGACTATCTCTCTCTCTCTCTCTCTCTCTCTCTCACTTTCTCTTTTTCTCTTATGTTCTGTTCTGCTTGGAGAAGATCCTGAAACAACATTGGCCTGCAGGCTGTGTTCCACATTGTGTTGGAGAGAGCAGGCTGTGCGTGCTGTAGGCACAGTGATCCGCGTGACCAACGCGGTCCTTTAATAGGCACATTTTCTCTTTTGATCTTGATGGCGTGTGAATGAGGCTTGAAGTTGCTAACTTTAAGAAGCAATGAATCATTAAATTGAAAGCATGTCCAACTCATTGCACAGCTGTTGTGAAAAAACCTCCAGAATGACTTTCCAGGAGTTTTGCACTAATTAGAACTCATTAGAGTTTATTTATGGGTCCGAGATGCAAAGCTGCCTCAAGGCATGAAGTAAAGGGTAGAAGTCTAACAGTTTTTACAGGGATTCATTTATCACTCTGATAATCTCACTCATCATGTAAAGGATAAGCTATATTTTATCAGTTTATACTATGGAACTCGTTTTTGCTGCCAGTATTGCTGCTAAACTTGTGCTGGAACAAAATAGCTTACAGTTTACAGCCCATGTTTACAGTTTACAGCCCATGTTTACAGTCCATGTTTATAGGTTATAGCCCATATTTACCATTTACAGTCCATGTTTACAGTCCATGTATACAGTCCATGTTTACAGTCCATGTTTACAGGTTACAGCCCATATTTACCATTTACAGCCCATGTTTACAGTCCATGTTTACAGTTTACAGTCCATGTTTACAGTTTACAGACCATGTTTACCATTTACAGTCCATGTTTACAGTTTACAGCCCATGTTTACAATCCATGTTTACAGTTTACAGCCCATGTTTACAATCCATGTTTACAGTTTACAGCCCATGTTTACAGTCCATGTTTACAGTTTACGGCGCATGTTTACAGGTTACAGCCCATGTTTACAGTTTACAGTCCATGTTCTGTGTATCTATTGTCCTATGTATTTATTGTTTTGTTCTGTGTATTTATTGTTTTGCACTCGTCTCACACTGTTGTGTATTTGCACTTTGTAGTCTTGCATACTGTTCCTTGTTGCACCATGGTCTTGAAGAAACGTTATTTCGTTCCAGTGTATACAAGCTATGTAGAGGAATGACAATAAAAGCCCACTTGACTTAACTTGACTTGACTTGAAGTAAGCCATCCAGAGTAAGTGTAGCTCTTCCGCTATGTTTGTGTGTAGATTTATGAGTGCATGTGTTTTCCCCTTACTTTGTTAGTAGTAAGTAAACAGCTGCTCATTTTAAATATCTATTTCTCATGACATTTACAGGTTAACCAGCAAATGGTCAACAGCAGGCGCATTAGCCCCGCCTCATACAAAATTCCTGAAGGCAACATTGTAAATTCCCAGTACCATGGACAGGTCATGACAAGCAGATGAGAGTTTTTTTTTAAATATGATATCTTTGTTTTGAGTTTTAGGTTTTGACTCTTACAGTAGACTAAACTATGCCTGAATTTATGTTCTGGTGTACATGTTAACACTATAACCTAGTGTGTTTACTCTTATTGGCAAAACCATAATGAAGTAAAACATCACTGAACTGTCTCAAAGGTGTTAATCATTCTAAATACTACTACAAGCTATTGAACCTTTCCAGAGATTAGAGAAACTTCTCCATGAGCTCTTTAAGTGCATAGTAGAGTAGCTGTTCTTGGTGTTCTCTTTGATGACCAATATGTCATATAATGACTCACCAATATGCGTTATAAATCAAAGAAATCACCCAGTGTATGGTTTTTGACCTGTTGGTCCATTGGATATATTGGACAATTCATCACACAATACATAAACTTTAGAATATAAGCTGATATGAACTTGATTCTGGTTGGTGTATGAGGGGGGGCATGGTGCCTAAGAGGTTAGCATATCTGCCTCACATCTCCACGGTTGGGGGTTTGAATTCTGCCTCCGCCCTGTGTCCTTGAGTTTGCATGTTCTCCCCGTGCTTCGGGGGTTTCCGCTGGGTACTCTGGTTTCCTCCCCAAAGTCCAAAGACATTCGTTGTAGGCTGATTGGCATCTCTAAATTGTCGGTAGTGTGTGAATGCGTGTGCGATTGTACCCTACGATGGACTGGCACCCTGTCCAGGGTGTCCCCCACCTCAAGCCCTGAGTTCCCTGGGAAAGGTTTCAGGCTCCCCATAACCCCATGTGTAGGATAAGCGGTATGGAAAATGGATGGATGGATGGTTTATGCTGGTGTACTTGTTATTTCAAGTTAGCATATGACAGAGACATTGATATAAAGAGCTCAGGTGTTCATACTTCTGAGAAGATGCACATGAATGTATTTTTGTGTCAAGATGCAGAGCTCTTGCTATGTATATAATAAAGTACTCATGCACAGCCATGGAACATTATCCAATCCCACTCACATTTAGAGTCAGATGCGTGCTAGCTCAAAGATTCAGATTCAGACTTGTTATTTGATGCTGCTGAGGCTACTGAACATGGCAGAAAAACCTCCCAGACACTGCTGTAGCTACCATGCTACGCGCTCTCAGTATCAGAATCAAAGATTTCTGCTGAGCCACCAGCTTGTTAAAATCTAGTGCATCTTAAGACTTGGTTCATTCTTAAATAGTGTGATATGATACACAGAATTATTACACTGTATGGCCAAAAGTATGTAAACATCTGTGTATTGAACAACCCATTCTAAAACCATGGGCATTAATATGGAGTTGGTCCCCCTTTGCTGCTATAACAGCCCCAATCTTCTGAGAAAGCTTTCCACTAGATTTGGACCGTGGCTGTGGGGATTTGTGCTCATTCAGTAGCAAGAGAATAAGAGATCGAGCGCTGATGTGAGGCGAGGAGGTGTTCAGTACAATTGATTACAGGATTTTGTGCAGGCCACTTGAGTTCTTCCACACCAACCTTGGCAAACGATGTGTTAACCGTAAAGATCTCGCTTTGTGTACTGGGGTATTGTCATGCTGGGACATGTTTGGGCCTCTTCGTTCCAGTGAAATCTTATTGCCTTGGGGTTTTAGGTAATAATTTAATAATAATTTAGCAGACTCCAGATTTTTGTTAGTAATAATTATATAAGCAATAACATATGACAGACCATGCTGTTATACAAAAATCATTCAAAATAAAGTACAAAAATATAGTGCATTATTTTCATATGACAGCACAGTCTGGAGCGTGTTATTCCACTTTGATTTGCCAACAATTACAATGTTTAATTTTTTTATGAACGAAACGTCGTACTGTTTAACAGTTTATAGTTAGATTTAATGTTGTGGAATGTCCGAGAGACAAGTTCCTGTTCTTACCTACATTACAGCTGCGATAAACAGCCATTCTCTTACCAGCCTCTCTCTCTTGCTCTCTCTATCTCTCTCTCTCTCTGTCGCTCTCTCTCTCTGTTGCGCTCTCTCTCTCTCTCTCTCTCTCAACCCCCCCACCAAAAAAACCCCCCAAAAACCCTGCAGCTTGTCATTTGACAGAGAAAGCATTAAGTCCTCTGTCCTGAAGACTTTCCTGTGCTGATAAACTTCACCAAGCAACGTGACTGTTACAACACACTTACAATTGAGACTCCTTCCATAAATTTTAAATAAATGTCTCCTAAGAAAAAAAAAAACGATTATACGTTTTACTTTCTTAAACTACACGTTTTAAAAAATCTGATTATTATTAGTCTTAGATTATGTGAAGCATCCACTGTACAAGTCCCTGTGTATGAGTTACTATAGAAACAGTAACATGTCCAAATAAAACCCTAGTGTTCAGCTGCACTGGGTATAATATATTTGATCACATTATGATCCCATGTGCTGTTTTACAACTTGACTGTGGACAGAGAGGAAGTGCAGTGCCCATTCAGGCCAACAGAGAGCACACACACTCTGTTTCTGTAAGCTGGGCCTTAAAAACTAAAAGGTTATGCTTTTAGGCTTTCGTCCTTTCAAACTTTAGA
Organism: Ictalurus furcatus; assembly: GCF_023375685.1. Classification (NCBI taxonomy): domain Eukaryota; kingdom Metazoa; phylum Chordata; class Actinopteri; order Siluriformes; family Ictaluridae; genus Ictalurus; species Ictalurus furcatus. The sequence continues at coordinate 20,934,647 of NC_071268.1, forward strand.
CCTCTTCAGCTGCAAAGCAATTCGAAAAGGAAACGCCGGAGCAAGTTTGAGCCTGCTGATGATGCTTTACTGTGTGTGAGCCTACAGAGGTGTAGAGCACTCGAGAATCGAGGTGTGATGTGGAGAAAAGCCTAGAGGCAGAGGCTGTAATTGGCTTAAAGATTGATGGTGTTGATGCATCCAAGTGTGTGTGTGTGTGTGTGTGTGTGTGTGTGTGAGAGAGAGAGAGAGAGAGAGAGAGAGAGAGAGAGAGCGAGAGAGAAGGTATTGACTGCTGTAGGTGACTCAGCCCTGTTTAGATGCCAGGCAAAAGAAGCAGCTGACTGCTGACCAGGTCAAACATCTCTCTTTATTATGAACTTTCATTTACATAAAGCTTAGCCTTTTTTACTTTTAAATAACAGACGCACACACACACACACACATATATATATATATATATATATATATATATATATATATATATATATATATACACACACACAAACATACATAAAATAATTTTAAAAAACAGAGTGATTTTATGATCGGATGATCGTGAGGACACTTGACACTGTCCTGTGCAGTTGCTGTAAACGTCACAAACTATTTGACAGTAAATAGAGCAGATCTCTTAGGGCTGAAAAACATCATTCTAATCATTATTTATCACAATTACTGAGTGAATGTTGGGACAAATGTAGTATTTTGCCTTCTAATTTTATTCTTTTAAATAATCTCAAAACCTAGTTTTCTCTCCCATTGTACATCAGCGTTCAAATGTGTAAGCCATCGGGAAAGAAATATCGCTGCTTCTTGCTAAATATAAACAAAATTAGAATCTGTCCATCCATCCATCCATCCATCCATCCATCCATCCAGCTGTCCTATTCAAAAGGTGATGGAGCAGCAGAAATATTCAGCATGTTGTTGCACTGGCATACATGTATTTATGACACCCACACAGTGAAGCGCGCTCACATGCTACCATCTCAGCGGTGGTTGCCTGAGAACCCCACACTTTCTGTGACGTAGCAAACCTTATACTGGAATAAACCAGCTCCATCGCTATAGCAACTGTCTGAACTGTGATTAGCTAGAGAACAAGTTCACACGAAACAGAAAAGGAGAACACACAGTCACACACCCCCACACACTGAGTACTTTTGCTGTAGAAAGGGAAGAAGGAGGTAAAGAACGGAGGAGCACAGAGAGAAAAGACCCAGATTGCATCTCTCTCTCTCTCTCTCGCTCGCTCACTCACTCTCTCACACTCTTTTGCTCTCTCTTTTCTCATTTTGGTATTTTGGGAGTCAGTATTAAGGCTGCAGCTATCTTTACATGGCCTATTTCCACTACTGCTGATGGAGGGACAGAGATGATGAGAGGAGGTGAAATGGGGTGCAGAGTAGACCTTTTCCTGCCTGAGAGTCATGAGCGCACACACACTCATGAGCACACACACACACACACACACACACACATACACATAACTGGGCTGTTAAATACCTTAAAACTGTTATTTTAACTGTTATGAAAATGTTATTTATTCAAATACGCCTGGGAGATATATCAATATAATATCGATATCGTGACTAAATGATTATGCGATACACTTTTCTGAGATATCTTTTGTATGGTGATACATTTTTAAATTTTTTAATAATTACAAATTAAATGGTACTGAATGGATGCCGTTGACTTGACATATTTTTTTCCATTTAATCTTTTTTTGTCTTTGTAGGCATTAAAGAAAAGTACCGTCAAACTCAGTTTAACGGTTCTTTGTTTATTTTACTGCTGTTTTGCAGACAATTTGTTCGCTAAATTATTTATCGGGATATGCATCGTGTATCGTAGAAATGTCCTCAAGTATCGTGATATGATTTTTTTTGACATATCTTGCCCAGCCCTAAATTCAAGGATGCATTCAAATATAAGTTGCTTGCAATTTTATACAACCACAGACAACTTTATTGTTTCGGATGTGTTTCACTTACACACAGTAATGTTACTGTTGCTGAAATTCTGCAAAGTTTTGAATTATGGCCTAACTATGTGTTAGACAAGCTTAGATTTTTATATATATATATATATATATATATATATATATATATATATATATATATATATATATATATGTGTATATATAAAATCACTGCATAGGCTACAGTGGAAGAGTCACCACACAATGAACAGAAGTCTTACCTCTAGTTCATTCTTTATAGGGCAGCATTAGTAGCATCAAGGTCATCACTCCTCTTCATTTCTACCGAGTATCCTACCCTTACTGTTTTATCAGAGCGCAGGCTCCCTCTTTAAAGTGGATTATCTTTATGGCTTCTATGCCAAAAATGATGGGCCATACCTTAATTATACAGGGATTAAGAACATGGTCTCATTTGCATGTGTTTTTGGGCTGACAAATCTGCAGTACAGTGTAATGATTGTGTGAATACCTTATGATATTGGTACATATCTGGATATCTGGGTCTTTGCTTAGTTTGTGTGTGTGTGTGTGTATGTGTGCAAAAAGTAGGCAGGCTATGTATGTTTATCAGATATACGGTTTTACGTACGCTTGCTGTCAGACATACAGGAAGAGCTGAGGAAGCTTGTGTGTGTGTGTGTGTGTGTATGTGTGTGGGTGCTGTGGCTTATATACTCTTTATACTGATGTTATTTATGGTTTCTAATGTTTTCTGTTTCTGCACATTATACCAAACGGTGTATTTTAGAAAATTAGTATGCTGTTCCTACAGGCTGAACAATGAATCATATTTTAATTGGTTCTTACAGTTAACGAATCATGATCAGCTATGAATTTCCTAACATTAGAAACTAGAAATTTATTGGACTCTGGTGCATTCTGTACTGCATACTGTGGCGGTTGATTTATTTATTTTCAGCATTTAAAAAGATTCAGTTAATGCGACTACTGTGTATGGATATGTTTTCTAAGAACAACAGAAAACATACAAAGTGGAAAAAATTGCTGTGAATTAAAATAATAAAAGATTTTTCTCTCCTGAATAATTGTGGTAAGTAATTGCCAGCTCAATATTAATTTTCAGTTCTTGTGAAGCCTTTTGTCCACCTTTTAATGTAGCGTGAAGACGTGCCCATGTGAAATGTATTGAAGCCCCTCTTTGATGAACGTTCTCCAGTGCTCTGCAGCTGTTGTTTGGTCATATAACAGAAGAAAAAAAGAAAAGCTCCAGAGCACTGATGGAGAGAGAAAACGAAAATAAAGGCAACAAACAGAGCAGTGGAGAAGAAGACAGCTGTGAAATGGAGGGAGGTGGAGGAAAAGAGACGGGGCAGAGGGATGGGAGAGAAAAAGAGACAGCGGAAAGCATATATGTGCCGTGTTGCCCCGAGATACAGAATGTTGTAAGAGGAGGAAGTGAGAGAGGGAGGGAGGGTGGGTTGGATGGAGGGAGGGAGGGAGGAAGGGGGTGAAGCAGGCATGGGCCAAGCTATTTTATGGGGGAGAATGAGTGCGAAATATGAACACGCTTTTCCCTCACTCTCTGCATAGTCTCCCCCTCCCTCTCAGGCAGTGGTTTAGCCCGCTGCGTTCACAGCTCTGTTGTTGTGCAGAGAGCTGCAGAAGGGCCTGCCGAGCCAACCACTGCGCTGACAGACAGACAGAAAGAGAGAGCGAGAGAGAGAGAGAGAAGGAGGAGGAAGAGATAGCAGCAGGCAGACAGTGTGGACAGTGTAAAGGAGCTCTGCTCTTCATTCGATTACTGGAGGACGACAGTGTCTCCAGAAGAAAAGAAAATATCCCCTAAGCCAGAAAAACGTGAAAGGAGAGGCAGAGGAAAGAAAGGAAGGAAGCAAAGAACACGAAAAGGAGGGAGGGAGGGGGTGAGGAGGGGCTCCTCGCGGCATCCGAGTCTGCTCAAACGCAGCAAGATTTCGTCTCCCCTCCATTCTGTTATTCGAGCTCTGCTTCATCGTTTGCCCTCCATCCTTTCTTTTTCTACGGTGGAAGAGAGGAGCGGAGGAGGACGAGGCAGCCCTCCTCCCTTGTCTCAGTGGAGCAGCACAGACAGGAGATGAGAAGAGTGAGACCCTGAGCAAAGGAGAGGCAGATACACAGAGAGTGTTTTATTCGTTCCTGGTTGCCTCTGTCGTTCCTTTGGGAGCGAGCGGCTTGAAGCCTCTGCTCATGTCCGTCAACTCAGAAAAATCCTCGTCCCCAGAAAGGTAACGTGTCTCAGGACACTGGACTGTCTGTTCATTTTTTTTTCATTTACCCGTTGGTGCATCTTACTCTATGATCTCCATCTTCCTTTCTCTTTCTTTCTATCTCTCGCTCTGTGTGCGTACAGTGTGTCTAAGCAGCCTGCACTCTTTATTGTCTGGGTTTGCCTTAGTGTGTTGGTCTGATGGAGAATGGATGCATGAAGCGATGCACAGCAGTGTGTTTCATACTCACACACACACAGAAAATAGGGCGCTTTTGCACTGCATGTCCTACCCTTTTGGCCTTGATGCTGACAAAGACAAAACATGAAGGAAGATCATACCCAGCACCGGAAAACATGATCTGAACATGCCTTAACATCACAACACGATCACAGCAAGGCCATGAGATGTTCACTTCTTTATCTCAACATCTCAAATACATTGCAGGCAAAATATATTCTGTATTTATCTAATGATATCATGATGTATCGTTCTCTAAACCAGTATCACTAAATGTAAATGTGCATTTAATCATGTCGAGCCCTATGTAGGACATCGCAACCGGGACAAAACGTTTGATGCATATTTGGAACACGACCAAGAAAGACAGTAGTTTACATCATCGCACAATATTAGCACAAAACACACGAGCGGAAAGATGTCCGTAAAGCATCGTTTGCCAAACTTGAAATATTATACAACAACGGATGCAAAAGAAATCACGTCAAATAAGATTCAAGCCGAGCAGCAGAGTAACAGCAAGTTATGTTTAGTAAAATCTGAGGTCTTATCAGGTAAAAATCAACATCAACCCTGAAATCAATATTTACACTTGTCACTTATGTCTTATGTCTGCTCAACACACAAATACAAGCAGGACTCATTGATAAAATATGCTAATTTGTTATGCCATATTCAAATATAAATGATCTTTGATGACCTTTTGAGATAACATGCAAATATTAGTCAGCACTCACCTCATATCAGTCTTTAGCTCTTCATTCTTTGTGTATCTCTTGTTTATTTCTCTGCTGTTTCTTGCATTTTGTACATGGTGTATGCTGTATATTTAACTATGAAGGCCTGCATCTTGGTAATGCTGGTATATGATAGTTGGACTTGATCACAGTGTGAAGAGAGGCCATCCCGCTGCGCACAATACTGTAGCCCAGTATCTGTTCTATTTAAGTAGCCGTGACGTCGTCGATACCAGGTGAAGCCGTCAATGCTTAAAGACTCAGAACTTGGTGCCAAGACACTGTGAACACAACAGCGCAGCAGCAGGCAGAAGACTGGCATCCGTACCCCGTACCCTTAGAGTGACCGATAGATAAAGGAATAGAAAGAGAGACAGATGGATGGATGGATAGATAGATAGATAGACTCAAATCTAACTGTTGCTGTGTTAAGTATATGGAGGGCACCTGCAGTACAGCAGCAGGCACGCAGATAGCTCAGTGCCATTTACAAGAATAGGCATGTATAGAGCAGTAGATATAGACAGATAAGTGCCCTGAAGGTACAAAGATACTATATATGAAAATCTTTATCCATGCTAGGACCCTTGAGCAAGTTTGCTCAGTGCTGTAGCTTGTGTAATGGGTTGGGGAGTCAGGTGCTGGCATGTTGTCACATCCTTGCAGGTGGTGCTAGGCAGCATTATTCACATGATCATCTACATACTATATGTACAAGTGAACTATGATTTACATGATACTTTTAATTAATGCCTGTGAAAGTAAATGATTTATGACTGAAAAGGAGATTCATTCATTCATTCATTTTCCTACCATTTACCTGGTGGGGGTCATGGTGGCAGCAGGCTGAGGAGGTCAACCCAGATTTCTTCATCCCTGGCCCCCAATGGGTGATCCCCAGACAGTCCCAGGCCAACTGTGAGGTCCTGGGTCTGCTGGCCTGGGGTCGCTGGGCAGTGGGATGTGCTTGATACAGATCTAGCAGGAGCCGACCAGGGGACATCCTTGTAATGTGCCCGAACCACCTCAACTGGCTCCTCTCAATTCTGAGAGGATCGAGATGTGAAAAGACTTGTGTATTTTGGTGAAGCTTAGGGTTATGTCACCAGGAGCTTAATGCTCCCAGTAGGGCCACTTTTGGTGATTGGATCTAAGGGTAGAAGTCAAAGAATGAACCTAAAACCCCCCTATAAAAGGTACAAAAAGACACGATCCAGATTAGGGTTACAGGGATCCACCCCTTGGAGTTAGACCTGGGGGGTTTGCGTCAGTAAGTGAGCACCTGGTGACCGGGACACCCATGTAACATGCTCGGGCTCAGCCCAAAATAGCGCCATGGAGCCATCTTGTGGGCTTGCCACCTGCAAGTTGAAGGGTGGGAGTCTGCTGTAATGCCTGTTGGGTGGCAGGCATATGGACAATCTTAGATGGACTAGACTTAGCTTTGGGAACACTGAAAAGGAAAGTAAAGTAAAACATTTGGTAGAAAAATATTTTTAAAAATGCATCCAATCAGTTACTTAATACTACGAGTTACAAAAAGTTCTTTTACTAAAATTTATCACAATACAGATATTGTATCATCGTATCGTCCAGCCCTATGACACAAACCCTCAGGCCATTGCAAGATTTTGCACACAAGTTTTAAATGAGCCTTAGGGTTAGGTCATGTAATGTCTGCTGAAAGAATAGGCCACATCATGAATGTTTCAGTGTAGGGAGTGTGCAAAATAATACTGCCATGCATACAGGAGTGAGATAACATGGAGTAAAATTCCATTAAAAGTCTTACTTTAAATGAACAAAACTTAAAACTTAGCTGTAAATTCTGCATTGTGAAAAGCTCATCGTAGCGGTGTTATTGTTATGATGTCATCTACCAAACATTTTTACTGCTTATTGGTTCAGATGGCAAATAGCAGCTTTAAAGGGTCCCTGTGGTTGAATTACGTGTTTTTATATTTTGGGAAAGAGAACCGAGCAAGTTCCTAAAAAAAAAAAAAAAGTATTGCAGGCAGGTACAAACAGGAATAACTGTAGGATCAGGTGACTAGTCTGATATAGTTTATAAACTTGAAGAGGTTTTGTTGCTCATTGCCACAATATTCAGGTAAGTGGTGAAACATTGAATGAAACCCTTCATCCTGGCTGTGATGGCGGCTGTGGCTCAGGTGGTAGAGCGGGTTGTCCACTAATCGTAGGGTTGGCGGTTCGATTCCCGGCCCACATGACTCCACATACCGAAGTGTCCTTGGGCAAGACACTGAACCCCAAATTGCTCCCGATGGCAAGTTAGCGCCTTGCATAGCAGCTCTGCTACCATTGGTGTGTAAGTGTGTGTGAATGGGTGAATGAGACACAGTGTAAAGCGCTTTGGATAAAAGCGCGATATAAGTGTGCCCATTACCATTTACCATCCCAGTTGTCTGGAGTTACTAGTCTTGGACACACAGGAGATATTACAGCTACCACAGTGTTTCATATTCGGGGTTAACACCCTACGGATTTAGAACATCTAGAGCTCCGAGCCTGTCCCAACAACTGCCAGCAGGTGTTAATGCCACACTACATGTTAAGCATCTTACTCTGTGCACTTCTGTTGTGCCCATGGGATGGGGATTTAACCCCCATGTGCTCTGTAGCAAGGGGTACAGCTGACCCTGCTTTGGTGACAAAGCAACATTCACACTGGTGAGAAGGCAGATCAATCGATATAAATCCAGAGGGAAAAAAGATCTCTAAGCTCAGTAAGCATTGAGAGAATATGAATCAGAGCAGATTGTGTTTATGTCATTAATGTTTTTAATAGCCACTGTCATAGGGCTTTAGGATCACAATGTTAGGCGATCTGAAAATTATGTTTATGGGATCTCTGGACAGATTGCAGGCTGAATGGCTTTGCTTTAATGAATAATTGTAATGCCTACCATGCAAGGTTTGTCAGTTCAGTTTTTATGGTTCCTACTACTTACGGACCATATCAAGTGTCCTTGAATGTTCCAGTTTCTGCACATTACATGATTAGCTTAGACAGATGAGTTGGGGAAATGAAACATGAATGTTAACTGACTGTCCTGGAGGATTGGGATTTAAAGCTCTGAGCTAAAGACAGTTCTAGAGCATGGCTATTACAGTACGTGAAGACTTCACTGTTTTAGTAGGTGTCCAAAAATTCCTAGCCTGATTTAGCAGTGTTGTTGTTTTTTTGTTTTTTTAGCAATGGGTTTGTGCATAGATCCATCCACACTCTACTGCTATGCAGTCTAGTTTTCCAGTTCAGATAAGGAGCTCAGCTTTTGGGATCTCTGTGCTTTTGAGTAGTGAGATGAGTGTCATTACAGAGCAGAGGAAAGCCAGAACATGACTTATCTAGCTGGCATAATTAGAGACAGTTTTTAATTATAATTGAAAAGGTTTTCTGTTGAGGGTACATGCACACAGGTGAGACAGTACAGGTTTGCTCTAAGATGTGTCTGTTGGGGCAAAAATAGCTGCATTACAAAGGTGAAATTGAGTGCGTGTGTCTCTCAAGGGTGGAAGATAAATGTGAGAGGATTGAGGTGTTTGTGGCCTGCGTTTGCACTTATGCTCGCATGTATTACAAGGCCACTTCGAGGGGGATTGGAATTTTGTGTGTTTTAGGCCTGACTGGGACATGCACTTCAGGTTAGGTGATGATTCGTTACAATACTTTGAATTTTATAGTTGTAGTCTATGGAGATAAGAATAGAGAAGGAGAGCTGGAAAAATTAAATAAATATTTTATTCAGAAACAAGGCGGAGATGAGTGCCAAAAGGATAACAGAAGATGGTACTAGTATATATATTTCTATATATAAAATGGAGAAACTGTGACAGATAGACCAGACCCAGGTTGAGTAGCCAGAAGCGCAAGATGGAGGAGAAAACAAAAATAACTAGAATGTGGTTTTATGTGTCTATAGATGGCTAGAAAGACCATGAAGGAAAGAGGAAAGAAAAGAAAACAAGATAGCTGTTTAAAAATGAGAAAGAAGAATAAAATTGATCCTGGGAGAAGGCAGATGATGCAAACATATAGGACATTCATTTCAGTCCATACACACAAATACAAATCCATTATATTAAATTTGTTGTCCATGTTTTCGCTAGGACATGGGTACCTAGTTACTCAAAAAACAGAAGGGTCAGTCACCATTCAAGACATTTAAAGGGTCCCTGGCTCTAGTTCACTTTCAGTCTGTAGCTCTCCCAACCTCACACTGATCCCACACACTTTTCTACACTCAATAGAGCTAACCAGCCTTCCATTAGTCCTCAGAGCCCCCCCTCTTTCCATACTCATTTGCTTCTTTTTTTCTGGTTCCTCTGATACATTTGTTCTCTCGACACATTGCTTCCTACATAATCTCTCTATATTTTTCTGTAGCGCTTCTTTTTTTCCCCCCTTCTATCCATCTTTGCCTCGACAGAAGACATGTCCTGCATTGTGCGTCTATATATCACTGGGTAAATGTTTACCTTACCATACTTTTAACAGGCCCCCCTGGGCACTCCTTTAGGATAATGCCTAATTAAAAGTTTGTTACTAAATCTTTTTTTTGTACATTTAAGGCTTTAGCTAAATATTCCGGGTAGCCCTGTGTGCCCAAAGGATCTCAGTCATATCTCATAATCCTGTACTGCAGCACTGGGATGTTTGCTTATTTAGGTCAGAACAGTAGTTCAGCTGCAGCCTCAGTACAGATAAGCCGCCTGGATGATGGCTGGAACATTACACTTGGCCATCTGAGGAATCTTCATCAGCCATATGATAACCCTTCGAGCTAGCTGACACCAGCTGAGGAGGCTTTACCTGTCAGGTGTGCAGGGTGTGTGTGAGGTGTGTGCGTCATTGACTGAGCTCGGGTGCACTGAATTTGAGCAGAGGAGGAGTGGGGAACAGATGCGTGGAAATCTCCTGACCTCTGTCAACAGGTGAACCCAGCCGTAGCAGTATCCGTTACTAATGCTAGTCATAAAGAAAATGCCACCAGTGATTTTTGGTGTAGATTCGACGTATTTGGCTGTAACACTTGTTAAGTTAAGTACACTTGATGAGTACCGTGTTTTACTACAACATTCTACATTTTCTGTTGTTCCATATCTGCACTCAGATGAGCTCTACACTTGAAAGGGGTAACCTTAGAAGAGATCGGAGCCTGCAGGAAACAGCGAGTCACTTGGGTTTAGAGGAATGTTGGAGAGGAATGGGAAAGATACTCCAAGATAGGCAGGCTATAATGAGAAACCCGGAGAGCGCCTTCTGGAGAGCTCATTCCAAATTAAGTGATTTTGGGAAATATTTATTCACGAAGAAACTGACTGGTCACGTGCCCTAAGTTATAATAAACAGGGAATTATATAATGGTTTAAATGCTTTATGTTTGTTATTGTTTTTGTGAATTTCTTTTCTTTTCTCTTGATGTAGATAGTAATGCAGGTAATGAATCTCTGGCATCTAAAACGAAGTACAGACAATAATTTGTGTATGTTCAGGTTGTGTGTGTCAACGTTGGAGAAATGTCTGAGAGACATGAATGGTTGTGTGTGCCTTGTATGAGTGTGTGTGCGCGTCTATAGAGACATAGACGGTAAGGATGGAGAGTTGTCAGCTAGGTGTGAGATGGTCATGTGAGAGATGGATTCTTGGCCCCACCCACAGCCTCTACAGCACCCTGACAAACACTGGGGGGGGGGGACAGGAACGGGAGAGAACGAGAAACAGGACATAATTGTCCCGTGTCTGTGTGTTAGTATGGAGTGCAGTGTCTCTCACTCCAGCAAGACTCTGGACTTAGCACTCAGTGCTCTCCGGCTTCGCCACCGAGCTGTCAAACACAGGTAGTGTGTGTGTGTGTGAGACTGTGCTCTAAAGGACCTCCAGATTTTAGAATCTAAAGAGGATACCATTTATCTGTTGTCAAGTTAAATGATAGACTTGACAAGCTGATTTGTTTGGACTCCACAGAGGAAGTGGTTATTGATTATTGATCAGGTACAGCTCACATGCACGATGTTAAGACATCTGTAGGTGATGGCCATGAACTAACAATAAGCTATCAATGGAGGACAGCTGGCTCAAATCATTGATTCTGTTGAAATGCATTTTATTTGGTATTTTGAAAAGTTGAACTGCGAGGTAAGTCATCTGATCATGACTTACAATCCAACCATGACACTGTAACAACCCTACTGTACTAGCTGTCTAGTATGACTACATTGGGACCATGATGCAGCTTGGATATACAGTGTATATATATATATATATATATATATATATATGATTATTAGGCAGTTTTATCTTTATAGGCGTGGAAAGTGTTTGACTGCACAGGGTAAACACTCGATACACTGATTTTGCTTCACTCAACCTGCAGTGGTAAGAAAGCTGTTTCCGTCTGTTATCTCTTCATGCACAACATTTAGCTCTTTTGTGAATGCAAATATGTATGTTTCAACCCTTCCTGTACAGGGCATGTGTTGTGGGGGATGGGTGATTGTCCCAGTAGCGCTTTGTGTGTGTGTGTGTGTGTGTGTGTGTGTGTGTGTGTGTGTGTGTGTGTGTGTGTGCATGTGTCTGTATGTAGAATAAGAGGGTGCCTGTTAAGATTGCTGGCATATCCGGACACAGACTGGCGAGCATTTTCCTGATGCTAACTTTATTCAGCACTGAGCACTAGGGCTGTATGACAAGAAGAATTCACTATATTATGAGTTGTGTATTTTTTTTTTATTGTGTTTTGTCACACTTGATAAAACAGGGTTAAAGATTGACCTGTCTTATTTTCCCTAAGCTATTTACTGTACGTTTGTTAGGCTATGATCAATCGAAACAGCTATGGAAACATTCATCATCAACGGCTGCGGTTGGTCAGGATGATCTCAGCATACAAGAAAACATTCAGTGATTTATCAGAGTCTTATTGATTACTTCTACTGCTGCTGCGAGTTTGTGTGGTGGGTGTGAGTGTATCACACGTCAGGAGCAAGTAGAGCAACGAAGGGCAGTGTAGTGTGCAGTTATATCTGTGTCATGTCTAGAGGGGAAGGTTGGAAGCTGTAAATTCAGTCCAGTTTTGTGACTGGATACGGCCTTGAATTCTGTACTGTAGCTGCTGCCATCCAGTGTTTTGCCAGTTATTCTGAAGCTGCACACTAGGTTTATACTCATGGTGGAAGGATATGCAAGATTCAAACTTCGATTTGATATGATATGGTGGTGTCTTGATATGATACATTTTTCGATACATGAAAAATAAGCAATGCTCAACTGATTAAAACAGGGGTCTTCAATATTATCTGCACAGGGCCGGTGTGGTTGCAGGCTTTCATTCCAGCCAAATAGGAGGCATACTTCATAGTTGATTGGAGCCAAAGATGAACCGATTAAACAAGCAGAAAAAGGTGTGACACCTGCTTGATTGGAATGAAAGCCTACAGCCACATCGGCCCTTTTGGACAAGATTGAAGACCTCTGGATTAAAACATTTGACGTTATAAGAGTACAGTAATTGAAACTTAATCCATTCAGAGTCTTAGGAGCATATAACGAAACAAAAGCCCTGCAATAGAATGTAACAAAATTAAACATGGCGAATTAAATGTTAACTCTCTGGCCATGTGCTGGACTGGTTTTTGAATCGTGTGTTCTGTGAGTAGTGTTTCATATGTTTATCTATGAACTTCTCAGTCGCCACGGTGGTTTCTTTTGATTGAATCAGCAAGGAAGGCTGCCTGAATGCAGCTGCTTTTTTGCTGACAGTAACCATTGCTGTTTTTATGGAATTAAATTTGTGCCAAAAGTTTTGAACATAACTTTTCAAGAAACGAACAAAAATATACTATGAGAAAGAAGACAAAACACTCTGAAACTGAAAACAGTGAACTCGGTAGTAAAAATTTAACATGGTCTTCAGATAAACAGCGTTATCTGTTAACAGTTTTCTAAGCTTTCTTTTCGCTTATCGTAGTTTATGAAGGGGTTTTCGTTTACACTTTCATTTAAGTTTTCTTGTACGCTCCGCAAGTTTACTTTTGCATTCTGGCACAAACCTCTCATGTGGGCGGGGCTTAACAGTGATTTACTCTCATTGGCTAGTGAGATTTGGATGAACAGCTTGAATGTCCAGCTGAGGATTAGGAGGATTACGATGACCCGCCGAGTTTATCTTGAAAAAATTGTCGTATGAGACTACCAAAACCTCAAATATTAATTACTAAAGAATATACTGATTAAGTAAGTCAGTAATTAATTTACACTACAAAGTACAAACACTATAACTATACAGAGAACCACATCCAGAGCGCACTCCAAATCTCGTGACACTGAATTCTCTACTTCCAGATCAGCGAGCTATCGATCTAAATCTCACTAGCCAATGAGAGTACATCGCTGTTAATCCCCGCCCATGATCCAGAATGGCGAATGTAAACTTGCGGAGCGTAAACGAATACTTTGAATGCGTAAACGAAAACTCTGGCAGCGCGTTCATAAACCATGATTGGCGAAAACAAAGCTTAGAAAACTGTTAACAAAGAACGCTGTTTATTTGAAGACCATGCTACATTTTTGCCACCGAGTTCACTGTTTCCAGTTTCAGAGTGTTTTTCTTCTTTCTCATAGTATATTTTTGTTTGTTTCTTGAAAAGTTACGTTCAACACTTTTGGCACAAATTTAATCCCATAAGTTTTCACAAACTAATACGTTAGCCACGTGCCAAACAGCATACTTAGGAAAAGCATGTTTTTTTTTTTAACCCCCGTATCCTCTCCTGATTCAAGATAGTAACATTGAAAGTTACTGGACATGACTGAGTTTAAAAGTTTATTAAACCTCATGTAATGTAAGTGGTATTTTATGATGAATAGTCTCCTTTATTATGCAGCCTGTTAGATGAATTGTTTATCAAACAGATAAACTCTTTTTGAACAGTACAGTATGATACACACTTTGAACTATGCATACGTAAGATGGTGCGTGTGTATCGTGTGTACATTCAGCGCATCATGTGTACATGGTACAGTACCAATGTAAATAGTGGGGGCAGGATTGTGAGATATTGGAATGTCTGCAACAGACTAAAAATCGAGGGATGTGTTGCATGGTGTATACTTGTGTACAGTAATATGGACTACTTGCGTTCAGTGTTGACACATTTCTGTTTTGTTTACATTCATTGTACAGCGAGACAGCTCCCAACTTGTCCTTCAGGTTTCTCTAACTATTATTCCTACATTATATGAGTATATATGAAACAGGTATTCCTTACATTTGTAGTTGTGTATTTGTGAAACATACAGTTTGAAGCCTTTTCTCCAGCTTCCTAGAAGGAGCCTTGCAAGTATTTTTACATATCTGCTGAACGTCACTGATGTTCATCTACAGGAACTCTAAAGTGTAAGTGTAGTGAAAGAACCGCAAATGCAGAAGCCATACTAAGAAAGACGTTTTGAGTAGTTTGAGTATTAAAACATATTACGGCCTCTTTTTTTTTTATCTAAAAGAAAAACACGAAACCCTGTCATCTAGCCTTCACACCTACTAAACAGTCTCTGGATTTTTTTTAAAATTATTAATTACTTTTTGGATGAAAGAGCATCATGTTCTATTTGATATTCAGCTCATAACAACAATCATGATGATGGCAGAGCTGTTTTAAAAAAAAATTAACAGATGTAGAAACCAGTTAGACAGTGATGTTTTGATTCTCACGTACCTTGAGGATGTTGCTTTCAAGCCTCCAGATGTGCATAAGGTCACATCTAGGTGAAGATCGTGGTTCGCATTGCGGCTAAAGTATAATCCGGGTCTAAAACCTGCCTCATTTACAATGAAACTTCCTCTGTTTAGAATGTAACTAGTAACCATAGATATAAATGTACAAACTATCCAGACAGAATGATGCCAAAGTAAATGCATTAAAAATACTGGGGTGGTTTAAATGCTTGTCTGAATTGGTTATTGATTTGTTCGCATGGACTTATGTTTGTGTGTCTATGTGCATGACAGTGAGACAATAAAGTGGTGACATCAGGGAGCAGACTGAAATATCCCCAAGACTGCACTTCGCCACACGCCGACACACACAGACGCACTTTCCCACATTTTTAGAGGGAGAGGGTGAGTCAGCGGGCACTCTGTAAAAGAAAGCCTGGATGTGGGGGAGAGATAGCAAGAGAGTGGCAGAATGAATCAGAGAAAAAAGAGGAAAGAAGTGTAGGAGAGATGACAACTGTGTCCGAAGTATGATTACTTAAGAAGAGTTTGTATAGCCAAGGACAGCAGGCATTCAGCGAGCTCCGGAACATTCTCGAATTCAGAGAGAAGGTGATTCATAGGTGCGACTGACTCATTAGTATAAGCACTAAACCAGGATAAGGGCTGGGGTCTGAAATTAATATCTGCCACCTACCAAATACATGGCAGGGGAGCTCGAGATATGTTTAACCTTTTATTTAACACAATACAATTTTGAATGTTGGATGTGTAACCTTAAGTCAGTCCCAATGGCCTCAGTCCGTGCTGGACCTTGCAAAGCTTGAGCTAACATAACGTTTTGGGAAAGAGACAAGATGTCATAGATACAAGGGATAACTTTAATAAGAATAGATGTTTCACTGAGCGAAACTGACTCATCTGTATGTTAAATCATTTGCCATGTATATGATGTGTATATCATGCATCACGTGTACATGATGTACTTTTTTTTGCATGTGAATTTCAGTGACGTAAAAATTTTTTTAAATTCAGTCTCTGATAAAAGCACTATGATCCTATGTCTATCCTACCAGTTTTATGGCTCTAACAGATACCTGGTGTCAGAAGGATAGTTAGTATTTCAGTAGAGCAGTGGATTATCTCCAGGTATATTGTGATAAATGGATGGGGGGGGTGGCTTAGTGGTTAGCACATTTGCCTCGCACCTTCGGCATTGGGGGTTTGAATCTCGCCTCAGTAAGATGTGTGAGTGGAGTTTGCATGTTCTCCCAGTGGTTCAGAGCTTCCTCCGGGTACTCTGGTTTCCTCCCCCAGTCCAAAGACATGCGCTGTAGGTTTATTGGCATTTCCAAATTGTCATTTGTTTGTGCCCTGCAGTGGGTTGGCACCCCGGCTTGTTCCCTGGGATAGGCTCCAGGCTATAGTCTGGATAGTCTGATGTATTCTGGTCTTGCTCCTGGATTATGATGAATACACGCTATGTGCTAGAGCAGGTAAAATAATCAAATGGGGAAACAAGCCGCAGCACTATTTATTATTTTTTTTTAAAAAGGGTTGCCATTTTTTTCTTTATTGACTTATTTATTCACACTTTATTTGTAAGGCACTTCCTACACACAGTATTGTTATGCTTTTACACTTGCAGAATAACTGGTTTGGTTGAGGATACTAGAGACTCGTGCCTTCCTTCAGTAACAGCAGTTTCTTCTCAAGGTCACTTTGGTAGTGCAAACATAAAGCAATTTATGAGTATAACTGATACCATCCCACGAAGGTTTACATGTGCTGCTGTGATATCCAGTCAAAGCAGCTCAGTTCCTTCCTCTAAGTTTTAATTGCTTGGAGCTCAGTGACCAAATGGTAGAAATGGCTTAAAATCTTGTGACAGGAAAAAGCAGGGAAATTAAAGCCCCATGCCTGGGTGCCTTGTATTTAATCTGCTTCACAACAGCAAAAAAATATTTCACACTTTGAAATATTAGTTTTATTTATATAGGGTGAATGTGTTGGATCCTTCAGTGATTTTTGAGAACACCCTTTAAGAGCATGACTAAATGTTAAGTGCCAAAGCAAGGTCATGCAACTGCGAAAGTGAAAGTACTGTACATACTTGGCAGATAAGATCTGAGCTTGAGTGAACTACAAATTCGAATGCTAGAGTTATTGGTATCCCAACTGCATTAATACAGCTGACAATTATCTAATTGAATTGATTATTTTTTTAGGGTAATATTATTTGTAGTGGATTTGGGTGAATTTCTAGGGAGTTTACTCTTCACTTACATGCACAGAGTGGATAGGTTTGCTTTTTTTTGGTGTGCCTCACAGTGTGAATGAAGGACCGTATGAAGCTTTGTTGTTTGTTCTCATTTCATATAGAAAAAAATTATTTAGTCTGTAGTATTTATTTGGTTTTTGGGTGAAGTGCACAGGATGTATTTTATTATGTGCAGTACTTTGATTGGTCAAATTAATAAAATATCGCCAGTGTTTTGGTTACTTCAGTGGACTCTCTTGTAAAGAGAACATGCAGGCAGTTTGAAGGATAAACTAAACAGGCATCAAGAACAAAACAATTCCATAAAAAATTCAACCCTTGAGATTATCCGTGTCTCAGAGTAAGATTCTCCTCTAATGTGTGAAAGAAAAACACTGTGGAATTATTGTGAACAATATGTAGTTAATATTGGACTGTGGATATTTAACCAGCTAAATACCTGCTGTCATCTGCATCTGGTGTTGATGTGTACCACAGAGAAGAACGCTGCAGTAGCACATTCTCTATCCTCCAGATACCACACGTCAAAGATGCCGTCTCGCTCTTGTTTCGAAAGAATTTCGTCAAGTCGAACTTTGTTTCTTGTCAAAGTCATGAAATACTTTTCAAAATACAAGAGACGGTTCGAGAAAGAGCGATCATAATAACCCCTCTGTGCGATGTGGGAGATGTTCCCATCTCATGCACCTGTAATTTAGGCTCATGCTGTTATTCTGCGCTCATCACCAAAATGTGCTGTGAGTTATGAGAACCATGTCTTCATTTACACAGCAGGATGAAGTGCTTAAAGTTGATTTTGCATGAAGCCTTGTTTCCATCATTGGATTAAACAGATTGGATTGAAAAGTTCTGTGGTCTCCAACAGACTTCCCGTGTTTTTACTGAAAGACATGGTGTTTATAGTGATTATTTGTGTAATACATGAGGCAGCATATCAGCCGTAAAGTTAGGCGAAACAAATGAACTCTCTCTCTCTCTCTCACACACACACACACACACACACACACACACACCTCAACTATGCCCAGTTCCTGTCCTGGTTTGGCAGTATATGCTGTCCTTTGATTTTCAGGAGCTGTTCCTATAAAAAAAACAAACGAGTCTCTCTCTCTCTCTCTCTCTCTCTCTCTCTCTCTCTCTCTCTCTTTCTCTCTCTTGCTTTCACTTTCTCTATCTCTTTCTCTCTCTCTCTCTCTCTCTCTCTCTCTCTCTCTCTCTCTCGCATTCTCTCTCTACCCCCTCACCATATACCGCAGACAGGTGAGAATACAGCAGAATGACTTTTGAAAAAAAATGATTGCATGCACACTGTTGACAGAAAGACGTCTTTTCTCTCCATCACTGACAGTGTCCAATTTATACACTCCACTCCTGCACTGTCTCTTTCTCTCCTCCTCCTCCTCATTCTCTCCCTCACTTCTTTCCACTGATGCCACATCATCAGTAGTGATCATTACTCTAATCCCAGATACCTATGTGCTCTTGCATGTAAAGACTTAACACACATCACTTATAAGTGTACACATGTGCAGCTGCCCACGCAGGGCAGGGCTCTGAGAATGTGACGCTGAGCTTCTGAATGTCTGTGAGGGGTGTGAATGGACACGTAGTGTGTGTGTGTGTGTGTGTGTGTGTGTGTGTGTGCAGTGATTACAAGCACATGATTAAAAATGCTGTCTTGTATGGACCTGCCTATGGACACACACACACACAGAACACGGACCTTTCTTGACATGTTAGCTTCACGCTTCACCTCGTGCCATCCTGAGGCATGTGTCTAGCATCATTGCACTCAAGCGCTTAGCTCTGCACAGTCCCTGTTCCTGTAGCTTGGCTGGAAGATTGTTTTGCTTTGATTTAATCTCTACTGAGTTGTGACATTATCATTATTTTTTAAATATTTTAAATATCCTTTTTTTAATCCGAATACCCTGTTACTTTTTTCTCTGAGCCCACTGTTTTCCTGGGAGCTCTTCCTGTAAATGCACTCCTATATACGCCTTGGAGTGTGTCTAATAGTTGTGCTGTCGAGTTATCTGAACAGGGATGTCTGCAGTCAATTGTCTGGGATTTTCTGTGTTGTGTGTGTGTGTGTGTGTGTGTGTGTGTGTGTGTGTGTGTGTGTGAGAATTGGGTTGTGTATTGGTTTACTTGGTTATCCCAGTCCATATCTGTATATCAGAATTACACAATTAATCATATTTTAATCATGCACACAATTTTTGGGTTCCTTCAATTGATTAAACCGAATTGACCGCAATATTAGTAAGATTAGTTAAAGTGATCTAATTAACTAAAGATAGCTATTAAATCACCCTGTTCATATTTTTAGTGGCTGGCAGTGGCATATTTATTCCATCCATCCATCCATTTTCCATGCCGCTTATCCTACACAGGGTCGCGGGGTAGCCTGCAGCCTATCCTCACTAGGCTGGGGACGAGGCGGAGGACATCCTGGACGGGCTGCCAATCTATCGCAGGGCACAATCACACACATATTCACACACTATGGACAATTTTAGAGATGCCAATCAGCCTACAGCGCATGTCTTTGGATTTGGGGAGGAAACCGGAGTACCAGGATCAAACCCCTTCTTACTATTTGTATCAAATTCAGAGACTGGGTATACAAACATGAACTTGCTCTGCGCATCCATGTTTTTCCGAGCCGAAACACTGGAATGCTTTTAGAAAGGAAGTCTGGAAAATACACTTGAAACGTTCCGACTTCCGAGTACAATGTATTGCAGCATAAGTAGCAGCCTTATTGTTAGTCATTGGAATGGAATGTACAATGTGAAACATGTTTTCTGTTGCTTAAATGACAAAATACTACAGGGTGTCCCAAAAGTCTCCACACACAGGGGACTCTGTACGGTCAGCACCACGTCAGTTATGCCTTCATCAGTAGACTTCCACTTCTCGGATAGTCCGCAACACTTCCACATTTTGAATATGTTAATAAGTTTGACAACAGTGTCGTGTGGGATATATATATATATATATATATATAAATAATTCATGGCATTTGCCCTTATCCAGGGCAACTTATATTTATCTCATTTGTACAACTGAGCAGTTGAGGGTTAAGGGCCTTGATCAAGAGCCCCAGCATTGGCAGTGCTGGGATTTGAACTCACAACCTTCCACTCAGGATTCCAACATCTTAACCACTGAGCTACCATTTCCCTAAGTAAACTGCGTATGAAACAATTTGGAAGACATTTAGCTAAAAAGTGTTCATTCCCCCTATGTAGACTATTGGGACACCCGGTATATTAACAGCAATAAAATGTAAATTGGCTGCATACTTAGCTGTGATAAATTGTGATTGTACTATTAGTAATTAATCTTCATAATCATGTTAGCAATAATTCTGCAGCACTACCGCATAGTTTCAAACAGCTTATAAAAGAGAATTGTGTGTATTGTGTTGCTCAGTTTTATCTCTGTATGCATTAGAAACACTAATCATAGCTCAGTGCTGTCAGTGATGCTGCTTCCAACAGGACTCTTGCATTTGTGTATTTATGTGTATTGTGTGTGTGTGTGTGTGTGTGTGTGTGTGTGAGCCTGGATACTGCTGGAATGTCAGTTATGAGTGGTGGTGCGACTCCAGTTCTTTGTGTTTGGTTTCGAATATTAACCCTAAATCTGCCAGATTCGCCTGGCTTGTTTCCATAGCAACCCACTGGCCGGCATTCTGTCATTCTCTTTGACTTTGACCTCAACTGGCTATATGTATGTGTGTGTGTGTGTGTGTGTGTGTCTGTGTGTGTGTTATTTACATTTATTCATTTAGCAGACGCTTTTATCCAAAGCGACTTACAAATGAGGAAATGCAAGCAAAGCGATGTATCAAGCGGAGAACAAAACAAGTAGTGCTACCATACAAGAGTTATAATTGATAATAATTGTTATACATCAGGTATTTCAAAAACGTGATCGCCTGGTTTAATTACCATGTTTGTATTTCTGTACTGCATCAAGTAAGTAATAAAGAAATGTTAAGTCTTGTTTGTTCATATCAGATATGTCCCCACATTGTGTCATTACATGGAGTTCTCAACTCACTGACCTACTAATGGAATAGGAACACATGTACCTAAACCTGTACACCTGCTTAGTTCATGCAATTATCCCATCAGCCAGTCATGTGGCAGCAGATGATTTGCTGCTCCCTGGATGTTTTTTGTATTTTACACCATGCTGTTTAAACTCTAGAGACTGTGTGAAAATCCCAGGAGATCAGCAGTTTCTGAAATATTCAAACCAGCCTGGCACCAACAACCATACCATATTTAAAGTCAGTGAGATCACATTTTTCCCCCATTCTGATGTTTGAAGTGAACATTAACTGAAGATCTTCAAATGGATCTGCATGATTTTGTGCATTGTGCTGCTGCCTTCTGATAGGCTGATTGTATGATCAAATGAATGAGCATTCGTACAGGTGTTCCTATTAAACTAACCAGTGCGTGTAGTATATTGTTATTATTATTATTACATTATATTATTATAAACTATAATCCATTATAGCACCACTTATAGCGTTCTCTCCACTTACCAATCACATAAACCAAAGGTGCCAGAGGTCCTGTGTGCTCCAATCCAATCTACGCCTTCAGCACATCCTGCAGAATTCATTTATCAAGCAGAAACTGTATACCCCATTGTAAGGATGTTCATTTTTCACATCACTTTAATTGCTCTTTTTCATAATTTGAGTATTTCTCAGCCATAAGTGCTTTCCATAACATAGGTTCGGTTCAAACTCTCATCTGGTGAACAGAATGATGGGATTGCCTTCAGCAGGGGACAAACTTTATCTCACTATGAAAAACTGCTGCCTACATAGGCAGTCTTTGGCCGAATGGAATGTAGTGTGTGAGCTATAAATAGGTTAAAGTATGAAATTGTTCCCAAAGATGAGATCACTTATAACACACCAGTGCTGTATTTGCTCAGTCACAGTGGCACCAGCTGAAGGTTTAAATGATCAATGGTTTGTCCCTCTCTTTCTCTTTGGTTCTTATTGTCTAACAGGCCTGAGACGCAGCAGAAAGTCCCGTCCGCTCCCCCTCCTCCTCCCCCTCCTCCTCCACCACCCCAACCCGAGCCAGTCGCACCCCCAGAGCCAGAGGAAGAGATTTTGGGCTCTGACGATGAGGAGCAGGAGGACCCGGCAGACTACTGCAAAGGTCCCAGCAGAGTCTCTTCTTCTTCTGCTCTCTCTCTCTCTCTCTCTCTCTCTCTCACTTGCAGAGCTAAAGAAATTAAATTTGGGCAACATCTTGGTAAATGTTAGCTGCCTGCAGTATAGAGGTACTGATAATATCCGTAATCCTCTCAGGAACGTCTATATTTCGTCTATACATCATATCTTTATTTCACCCACCCTACTGGTGTTTTCTTTAATTTTCTCTTGTTCTGCAATACGTACAAAAGTTGCCAGACATTTAATTAGAAATCTAGAAGACTCTTGTCTCTGTATTTAGAGACATGAGAGTTCTAGGATTATTTATATTTATATTATACTTCTAGATCAGTTAGTTCTATTTATAATTCTGCAGATAATGGAGAAAGACTGACCTAAACTTTTCTTTCATTCTTTCTTTTCCTTCTTTCTTTCTTTTTTTTTTTTTAGGAGGGTACCATCCGGTGAAGATAGGGGATCTGTTCAATGGGAGGTACCATGTGATCCGAAAGCTGGGCTGGGGTCACTTCTCTACTGTCTGGCTATGTTGGGATATCCAGTGAGTCACCATGCACATAAAACACCATCCTTGCACTCACACACACTCACACACACTCACACACACACACACACACTCACACAAACACACCCTCTGTAACTCAGACTCAGTGTTGCCCAGCAGCTTTGTGTATGCCTGTATCTGTGTCCTAGTGTCATGTTTCGACTCCTGTATCTGTTTGAAGATCTTGCCTGCCTCTCAATTAGACTAATAGCTCATATGTCAACCTGGAAACTCACACTCAGCACATTAGTTTTTAGTGCAGAAGGTAACCACCTCACCTGCATCGTCTGTTCACCTGGGAGGCCAACACAACCAACAGCCATAGCGAAACTTTCATAAACACAGCCCACGCACTCGTCCACTTACAAAACATCAGTGGGAAGTCACGAACTGGCAATGAGATAACGAGATACTCCAGACTTCTTGAAGACCCTCTTTTTTATCCACATCTGTAGCATTAATACAAATCATTTCAACATGTTTCACTGTACTGGAAAAATCCTGTTGGATCACACATATAGTTAGTGTGTATTAGTATAACGGAAGACTAAGGACAGCTGCTGAATTCAGTCAGTAAATGTTTCAAATGTGTGACTGTTACATTATACCCTGTGATGAAACAGACAGGAGCCAAAGTATTAGCAAAGGTACTTTTATGTAATTTTATCCACCTTCCCATGAGTGGAGGGATACTTGAAAATGCAATTCTGCTTGTTGACACTTCTGTAGTATCTATACGTCATCAGGTGGAAACTGAAGCCCTTTCATGTTTACATGTTTACCACAGCTACAGTGGTAACACATAGCCAGAAATACTTTCCTCGGAAAAGGAGTCCCAAAGACAGATAATACACATTTAGGGTTTAATGTACAACTATCAATTGAAGAAAAAAAAAAATGCACAAAAATATGTGTTCCACTTCTCAGCCCACCAGCTCATACTCTTGCAGTACGTTTACATGCACAACAATATTCCGATATTAACCCGATGAAGACGATACTCTGATTAAGAAACTAGCATGTAAACAGTGATTATTGATGACCTTAATCCGACTAAAGTCATACTCGAAGTAAACACAAATGGAATAAGGACGTGTGGAGTATTCCTGTTTTAATCGCATTATGGAAGTGCATTACAGACATGTACACATCTTAATAACACTATTAACGTCATGTGGGAGTTTTCACCGCATTTTGCGACAGGACACACACAACCGTTTGACGGCAAACAAGAGAGCACGGCTGCGTCCGAGACCGTGTACTTACCTGCTATATGTTAGGTGAAATACATCAATCTCAGCTGCTATATAGTAGGTAAGTATGTGGTTTGGGACGCAGCCCATGGCTTCAAACAGTCGTCTATTTGCAAGTACAGCATGACAAATAATTAACTGCACATGAAACTTTCGTGAGATTAAAACTGAAACACCCAAAACTGTATACGGTACCATAACGAAGACCAACTGTATGTCGATACGTGAAATTCTGGAGGGAACGTCGGACG
Source organism: Ictalurus furcatus (assembly GCF_023375685.1). Classification (NCBI taxonomy): domain Eukaryota; kingdom Metazoa; phylum Chordata; class Actinopteri; order Siluriformes; family Ictaluridae; genus Ictalurus; species Ictalurus furcatus. The sequence goes on from NC_071268.1 coordinate 20,959,081, forward strand.
GTGTGGCGTGGGGACGTAATGACGTGACGTTAAACGATCTGTGTTCTATAACGTGTAAAACAGGAACATGAAAGGAATATTCTAAAAGCGACTCATGTAAACACCTTAATCACAATATTGTCTTATTCAGAATAAGGTCAATAATTAGATTACTGCTGTCCATGTAAACGCAGTCATTGGATCATGACCTACTCTGATGCATTTATGCAATGATTCAATGCATAAGATACAGACAGGATTTCGGTAGAACTTTTGGACAAGAGTACATCAATCATCAGTAAGAGCCATACATTTGTTGCAAAACATTGTGAGACTGTCCAACATGTGTAATGATGTGGACCCTACATGTGACATTTGGCACCATCTAATGACACACATTCAGCACTTGGCTCTCTTCACGTTCCTCCTGAACAGAAAAGTGATGAGGTCTGTAAAATGTTGTGTGAAGAAAAATCGGATTTTGACAAAAATGCATTTTATTTAGTGATAATATACCTTAACATTGCTACTTTAAGAAAATATAAAAAAGATATTTTACCAAAATGATTTGAGAATTCTTTTATTTAGGTTCATTTTTAACCTTCGCAAAGATCATGTTGAGTGAGGTGCCAATTTTTGTTAGCTAAGTATCTGGATTGTTACACACCGTAGCAAATGGAATCAATTCAGTTTGTTATCAGATACCGGCTGTAAAAATGTCCACGATGCATCTACTCCATCACGTCATTATCACAATGGACACGAGCACTTAGACACTCTGTTCAGAAGTTTTACAATGTTCAAATGGCCTAATAAAATACATAATAACAAAACTTTTAGCCAACAGAACTTTTCCCTTAGTTGACGAGACAGAGACTGATGTGGATTTTACTGATAATCAAAGTAAGAACTCATTTCCTATTGTAAACTTTTCATTTTGTCAGTTCGGCAGTAATGTTGATTAGATTGTAAATGTAGATAAACGTCATTGGAATGGAATCTTTAAATGCGAATTTCTTGTACAATTTTGGAGTTAAACAGACCGTAACTGGTGGCGTTAAAAGGCTGTAACCTTAATTGTGATTGAGATACACGCAAAAGAGATTTCAGTTCAGAAAAAAACTGCCATTTTCAGAACTGTATAAAGTAGAAAATGTCCAAATTTGACCATGTGAGAGGTTTGCACAGACGACCACACAAATATTTGAATCATTCTCGGGTATAACTGCAGAATGTTTTGAATCCAAAATGATGTACAATATTTCATCAGTGTTCACACTCTCCCCTCTTTACACTAATTTTCAATAACATTTTTATTAATGTCAGGGTTCACCAATAGATTTCATGAAATGCAGGATCCCTTGATATCTAAGCATATAATGTTTAACATACTGCTAAGGATGACTGAACTTTAAACATAGATGCTTTGTGCCTTTTCCTACTTGTGTTTTATACACTATATATTAAGTTACTGTAAGTTTTGTTTAACAACCTTTTTTTAATATCCCACTAGCCTTTTTAAAAAATCCTTGTTGCTTTAATTGAAAACTTTTGAAAACATTTTTTTAATTGAAATATTTTTTGGGGAAAATGTTTCACATCAATGTTTATTGACTGCCACAACAACTGCTTTTACAGTTTATAAGTGAGTTTTAAGTAAGCAAGTTTTCTGTTCTTTTCTCAGTACAGGGAAAGGTGGCTAAATTAATAGGTAATATGTGGTAACTGCATATACAGATATCTCAAAAAATTTGAATATCGTGGAAAAGTTATTTTTTTTATGTAATTTAATTCAAAAAGTGGAAATTTCATATATTCTAGATTCATAAAGTGAAATATTTCAAGCCTTTTTTCTTTTAATCTTGATGATTATGGCTTACAGCTCATAAAATCCAGTATCTCAAAATATTAGAATAAAGAATTTATAATACAGAAATGTCAACCTGAGAAGAGCTCTAATCAGCCAATTAACTCAAAACACCTTTTTACTCAAAACACAGTTGTTCAGTGGTCCAAAGTCCTCTTTTCTGGTGAAATTAAATTGCACATTTCATTTGGAAATCAAGGTCCCAGAGTCTGGAGGAAGAGTGGAGAGGCACAGAACCCAAGTTGATTGAAGTCCAGTGTGAAGTTTCCACAGTCAGTGATGATTTGGGGTGCCATGTCATCTGCTTTTGTTGGTCCTCTGTGTTTTCTCAAGTCGAGAGTCAATGCAGCATCTACCAGGAGATTTTAGAGCACTTCATGCTTCCATCTGCTGACGAGCTTTATGGAGATGCTGATTTCCTTTTCCAGCAGGACTTGGCACCTGCCCACAGTGCTAAAACTACTGGTAACTGGTTTGCTGACCATGGTATTACTGTGCTTGATTGGCCAGCCGACTCGCCTGACCTGAACCCCATGGAGAATCTGAGAGACACCAGACCCAACAATACAGACGAGCTGAAGGTCGCTATCAAAGCAACCTGGGCTTCCAGAACACCTCAGCAGTGCCACAGGCTGATTGTCTCCATGCCATGCCGCATTGATGCAGTAATTTGTGCAAAAGGAGCCAAGACCAAGTATTGAGTGCATAAATGAACATACTTTTCAGAAGGTCGATATTTCTGTATTATAAATTCTTTATTCTAATATTTTGAGATACTGGATTTTTGATTTCCATGAACTGTAAGCTGTAATCATCAAGATTAAAACAAAAAAAGGCCTGAAATATTTCACTTTATGTGTAATGAATCTAGAATATATGAAAGTTCCACTTTTTGAATTAAAATACGGGGAAAAATGTAACTTTTCCACAATATTCTAATTTTTTTTTTTTTACATGCACCTGTATGTATATTATATGCGGTGGGTAGAGATTAGTTTGAAAGATGCTGGAGTATCTACCAAATGTCAACTATAAACATAACATGAAATTAGAGGAGTTTATATTATTAGCTGTATTTAATGCACTAGGCAAGTCGTTACTAAATTATTGCAGAACCAACCAGACTAAATTTCTACTGTCAGTCAGAAAACACTGTTTTGTTTTTTTCTTACCAAAGTTTTCACACTCCTGATGATATACTGTGATTGACTGTATTGCACTATACAAGAGCCAAAAAGCTCAGAAACGTATTGTTCATTCTGTACGTCCTAGTAAAGATGGCAGATAAAAACGACCTATATAGCAAACCACAGTGCAAGCAATGCAGAAGGCAGTGCAACAGACACCCCATCTGTTCCACTGGGAATTTTTTATTTTTTTATAAAGTCACTTGCCAGTTTGTTGACAGAAAGAAACAGTCCACACCAACAAACTGAAATGTTGCTGCATTACTGCAGAAAGGGGTTTTAAGGGGGCAAATGGATTGAAAATATCATTCAGAGATTTGAGATAACTTTATGTAGTGCAGGGAATATAGGATGTGCAGTTGTAGCCTCAGGCACTTTGTGTCTGGAGTCAGTTGGAAGCCAAAAATCCCATATGGGCAGACATACACATACACACACTCAGTTCAGCAGCTTCAACAACAGCTATAGCCTGAATGTACAACATGTCTTGTGTTCTGTCCACAGAGGAAAGCGATTTGTGGCGATGAAGGTGGTGAAAAGTGCTCAGCACTACACAGAGACGGCACTAGACGAGATCAAACTACTCCGATGTGTAAGTGAAAAGGCCACTAGTACAATACTCCAATACACACGGCCATTTTACTGCATCCTCTTCAGTCCATTTAAACACGTTCTACCTTGTACATTGGAACAGAAATAATTTTCATTAAGTTAATGCCGCTCGTGTCAGATGACAGGTTTTATGATATGCCAAGTGTTTCTAAGCGTTTAAGCCATTTGATCCTGAGAGCTCATTTCAGAGTGTGTGGTAATCGTACACGTCTATGTCTGTCTATCAGGTACGTGAGAGTGACCCCACTGACCCCAATAAAGACATGGTGGTTCAGCTCATCGATGACTTCAAGATCTCGGGGATAAACGGGATCCGTATCCTCCTCAGTGTGTGTACAAGCGCTTGGGTATTTTTAGCTCTCGTATGCATGCATTCGATTGTGTTATTCTACCTAACTCACGCTCTCAGATGTATGTATGGTGTTTGAAGTCCTCGGCCACCATCTACTGAAATGGATCATCAAGTCCAACTATCAGGGCCTGCCTTTACCGTGCGTCAAGAGCATCATTAGACAGGTACACACGCCAACAAACACAAAACACATTATTGGAAATATATTATAATGTGAACAGCACTGATTTGAATTTTAAATAAGAAATGTATATCAGAAAACTAAGTTAGATGTTCTTTAAGCGAAAGGGTGGGGGGTGGGGGGTTGTCCTGCACCTTAATGGGGTTTCGAATCCCGCCTCCACCCCAGTGTGCGCAGATATTGCATGTTCTCCATGTTTCGGGGGTTTCCTCTGGGTACTCCGGTTTCCTCCCCCAGTCCAAAGACATACATTGTAGACTGATTGGCATTTCATAGTGTGTGAATGCGTGTGCGATTGTGACCTGTGTGCCATGTGCTCCCTGGGAAAGGATCCAGGCTCCCCATGACCCTGTGTAGGGTATACGGTATGGGAAATGAATGGATAGATAGATGGATGTTCTTTAAGCCAGGGGTTCTTAAACTTTTTGCAGCCAGCGACCTGTTTAGCTCTAAAATAAATAAATAAATAGGTAAATATTTTGTCTATTTATAAGAACCATAGAGTTTTCTTTTTCTGAGCTTTCCACCAAAAGAACACATCGGGTCCAAGATGACATTATGTAACGGAATACTTGTTGGAGTTATTAAGGTTTGGATTAAACTTGTTCAATTCAAGTTACCAGACAAACAGATTAATAACTATACCGCCTAAATAATACATATAATTACTTTGAAAATTACTTTGATTTCCACTGCTGTAAAAGATTAAACAGTACAGTCCCCTTGGCTATGCGTCACAGACCGCTGGGGGTCTCTGGACCCCATTTAAGAACCACTACTAAGCGATCATATGATATATGTTTTATCTCAGCGCAACAGCAGCATCCTGAAGAAGCATGAATCTCAGCTCGTTCCTCTTCCAGGCAAAGTGATTGAATCAAATGTTGTGTATTTAATTGGCAGGTCTTGCAGGGTTTGGATTACCTCCACTCTAAGTGCAAGATCATTCACACAGACATCAAGCCGGAGAACATCCTGATGTGTGTGGATGACGCCTTTGTCAGGCGCATGGCGGTTGAAGCCACTGAGTGGCAGAAAGCAGGAGCTCCTCCTCCCTCTGGATCTGCAGGTATTACACTGTGTGTTTGTTTTTTGTTGTTGTTGTTGTTGTTGTTGTTGTTGTTTTTTCACAAAATACACCACAACATGATAGAGGATAAAATAATAACCATCATGATTATTTATCACAGTTATTTGTCCAAGGAGCACAGTTTGTCTACATAGTGCACAACCGGTGTTCCTGCACATACATGAATAAGATGGCTTAGTCATATTAATTGAGCATATCTTTTAAATGCTAAATATAAACATAATTATATAAATACTCGAAATAATTCCGCCCCACAGTGTGAATGATGTAATGATCTTTAGCTTTGCCTGTGGAGTCTAATTAAAGTGCCTTCCTGTGCAGGCCTGATGTGTTTGGGAACTGGAAAATATCTAGTTTGCCAAACACTTTAAACATAGAAAGAAGGAACACCAGGATCTAACCTTAGCTATTTAGCTTCTCTTTATTTTATCACCAGTAACAAGTTTGATTAGGTTTAAATAATAGCGGAAACCAGAAATCTATTAGAGGAAGCCAGAAATCATTACTGATTTACATCGGACTTTGATATGCAGCATGATTTTTGACCAATTTGATAAAGTTCTTGCAAACATCTCAGAAGAAGTCATATACTCGGTGAAAAGTGCAGCATGAGCCGATTGTGAGAACCACTCTTCGTAGATCTTCGATAGACAAACTTCCACTTCCAGCTATTGTACACTCACAAACTACTTGACCCGAATTTGTCCTTGATGTGAGCAGGAAAGCGACATCACACACATAGCACGTTAGTTACTCATAGTTTTCTTCTGACAGCTCACATTTAAGACAAATATGGATTCAAGACTATGATGATTATAGACATCACGACTGCTGGAATAGAGCCTGATCCCCTGATAAGGTGTCGTAGGACAGGCTGGTTATAGATGTGATAGCCTGTGTGGCCTTGAGCAGGGTGGGACCATATGATGGAGTGAGGAGATGACGAGAGCCAGGTATTGGAAATAGCCAGCAGCTTTAATGTGGAACTGGGACAGAGAGACAGGACAGACAGAGCCATTAAATCCTCTTTTAGCCTAAACTCAAAGAAAAAAAAATGATTTATTGGCTCACTGAAGAACTTTATATCTTGTGCAGTACAAACAGCATTTTTTCATCAGCTTTTCACACATGTTTCTGGTATAAACCATCATTTATAATGTGTTAAACAGTGAGAGGGCTAGCAAGGCTATAAATAGTCATGAGGACCTTGGAAGTTTCAGAAGGTTTTGGTTGGTTTTTTTTACCTCCCATGTAGCCTATACACCGCTGTCAAATTCAATATTGAAACAGCGACATCCTGATAATATGATGGTAGAATGTCGAAAAACTTACATTCCTGGACACAATCAGCAGTGATGATCAGTTTTCAACTGACCTAAGATCAGCTGTGGAGGACAATTTAGGTTTGTCCATAGATAAAATGTTTTGCCCATTATGTTTTCAGCTCAAAGGACACTAAAGCTACCAGACTTTAACTTCTTGTTGAAAGATACACAATGTATATATAAGATGCTAACATCTTACATAGCTATGATATAAATGTGTATATGTCAGACACTTTGATATAAATGTGAATGTTTGAAGGCAATTGGTGGTTTCTGAAATGCATTTTGAGAATTTGAGTTTTTAATTTAGACTACTTGTAATGTTGCTAGCCAAGTCAGCTTACTAGTTACAAGATAGTAGCTTAGACTACAAGCTCTACAGTTGGCTATAAATGAGCACTTAATGTTAGTTTAATCTTAAATTATTGTATTGTATAATTTTACCCATTAATAACATACTATGAGCGTGATAAAGTTAATTAGCTTTTGTATTGATGGCATAGTATTATGTAACATGATAAACTGGTAACTTACGCTGTCTTGTAAGCCATATTTACTTCAATAAAATTAAATGGTCTAACAGAGCCGTTTATGGAAGAACGGAAAGGTAACATAACCGAGATTAACTGATGCAATATGCATTCGGCATTGTGATGTGTTAATTATATGGAGCTCGCTAAAATTGTGATCTTGGTCGTCACCGCCCTGAGGGCTTGTTAGAGGAATATGGTTTAACTTGTTTGTTTTTCCTCTCTACAGTGAGCACAGCACCGCAACTCAAACAGGTTTGTAGCACTAACAATCCCAACAGAACCACTGCTTAATTAATTAATTAATTAATTGATTAATAATAAGATATTCCTTATCATCCTCCGAGCAAAAGCAGGAGTGTGTAAAATGCTTGGTTAATTATTATGTGTATGTGGTGCCCCCTACAGGTGGGTAAGATCTCCAAGAACAAGAAGAAGAAGCTGAAGAAGAAGCAAAAGCGGCAGGCGGAGCTGCTGCAGAGGCGCATGCTGGAGATCGAGGCATTAGAGAGGGAGGCTGAGAGACAGAAAGCCAACGAAGGGTTAAACCCACCACCAGGACCTGCACTAGCGCTCGGTGAGAGCGATGATGAGGACGATGATGACGACGACGACATAGATGAAGAAGAGGAAGGAGAGGGAGAGAGGGAACGGCCTGTGCGATTAACCAACCACACATGTGAGTGGTCACTGATTATAAAAGAGATGTTTGAGCTTTAGACATCGGGGCATTCATTTATAAACTGTGCAAATGTACAAAACAGGGCTGAAATCGTTTGCGCAGACTTTTTAATACGACATTTGCTTAGATTTGAGTGTATTCATGCACAACTTTAAGCATGCATATGTAAAAAGCAAACAAGTATTCACTTATGAAAGCTCTATATAGAGACTGAACTGCTAATACTGCTAATTTAGTAAGCTTCATTGTGCACACTTGTGTATATGACCTGCATAAGGACGTTTGACCAATCCTAATTTTATTGTTCGCACAAGCTTTTCTATGGAATGTTGATAAACGAGGGCTCTGGGTTTCTATTTTCATCTCTACAAACTATCATTAAAATGTGTTTGATTTATACTGTTATCCTAACAGCCCTCAGTCATTGTAGCCACCTGTATCAGAAGCCCATACTCTGTGCATTATAATGCCTCTTCATTTTCCATTTATGCCTGCATCATCATTATTAGTGCCATCACATGACCTTCGATCAGCACAGAGAGAGCATTCAGCACATCTGGGTCAGCAGCTGCAGGTGGAGCTCAGAGGATTCTAGAAAGAGCTCGCTCTGAAGGATGTGTGAACTTTCGACATGGCAAGACGAGCATTCGATTCCTTTGGTGTTGGTTAACAATCATGAGAACGCTAATCACTGTTGCTGGGCAACTGGAAAATAGGGATACTGAGCATAAGCTAGCTAATGACTGAGGCTAAAGATTTAGCTAGTAGTCTTCCTTTAAGACTTTTATTTGAATAGTGTAAAAGCAGAATCACTGTGGAAATAGACAAAACCCTTGGATGTATCAGCATTTCCCTTAGATGTATTGGTAAATGAAGAAAGACTAAGAAACTGCTCAGTATTGCTAAATTTACACTCTAATTACAATCACAAAATCTTCCACTGCTTTGGAACTCGTAATTTTGATTTATGAAATAGAGAATCCCACAAGAGTGGGTCGTTTATACGGAATTGACTTGTTAACGTGTTGTAACTGAATTTGGATTTAGCTTTCATTGGACACTCACTGGACACTTTATTAGCACCCCCTCCCCTTTTGTTCTGAGAACAACCTCAGTTCTTCATGGCATAGAGGGTAGTGGTAGGACTGTTGGTTGGAAGGTTGTGAGTTCAAATCCCAGCACTGCCAAGCTCCCACTGCTGGCCCTCGAGCAAGGCTCTTAACCCTGAACTGCTCAATTGTATAAATGAGATAAAATGTAAGTTGCTCTGGATAAGGGCATCTGCCAAATACCATAAATGTAAATGGCATGGATTCCACAGTGTATTTAGAAACATTCTTTTGAGAGTCTGGTCCATGTTGATACGATTGCATCACATAATTGCTGCAGATTTCTCAGCTGCACATTCATGATGCGAATCTCCCATTCTACAGTACCACATCCCCAAGGTGGTATATTGGATTCAATTTCATTTCAGTTTCATTTGAATTTGTATAGCGTTTTAAACAATGGTCACAAAGCAGCTTTAAAGAAATCCCTGTATCCCTCAGATCTGTTGACTAGGGAGCCCACTGAAGTACACTGAACTCATTCCATGTTAATGAAACCATTTTGAAATGACGTGCTCATCAAGCTGGAAATTATTATACCCAGTATAAGATGGGTAAATTGGGTCCATAAAGATGGCCTGCAGCATACTCAGATAGGCTATGGCAGTCAAATGATGCTCACTTGGTGTTATGGAGTACAAAGTGTGGCAAGAAAACATTCCCCACATCATTACACAACCACCACCAGCCTGAACTGTTGTAACAAGGTAGATTAAGTTCATGGATTCACGTTGATGCCAAATTCTGACTCAGAAATCGAGATTCATCAGACCAGGCGACGTTATCCAATCTACAACTGTTGGTGAACAGTTTTGGTGAGCCCACTCAGGCCTGTAGTTCTTCTTTTCAGCTCACCATGGTTGTAAAGGTGATTATTTAAGGTTGCGATAGCCTTCCTCTCAGCTCGAACCATTCTGGCCATTCTCCTCTGACCTGTCTCATCAACAAGGTTTCCTCCAGCAGAACTGCTGCTCTCAGTAAACTCTAAAGACTGTTGTGCATGGACAGGAGGATCAGCCCTTTCTGAAACACTCAATCCAGCCCATTTGGCACCAACAAAAAATGCGATGGTTAAAGTCACTGAGATCACATTTTTCCCATTAACTGAAGCTCTTGACCTGTATCTGTAAGATTTTCTGCATTGTGCTGCTGTCACATGAATGTTCCTAATAAAATGGCCAGTCAGTGTATATTTTAATCCATTCTATTCTATTTCAGTATTGCGTATCTCCCTGTCCAATGTTACTGGACTGTAAAAATAAATGAAGAGGGAGATACCAAGGTCTGTTAATGCAGAGACAGGCAAGCCTCCAACTTCCTCTCCGCCCCCACAGTGTGGCAGTGTGTACACGTGCATGTACAAACACACACGCAGGACTCTAACTGGTCCATTCATTTTTGTCTGAGAACAGAACCCTTCTATTTTTTCCAATGTCCTAGGTGCAGCTCCTCCAGAGCCACAACAGCGGGAGGACTGTGAAGTACCTCCCAACATAAGCGTTCCTGATGATGACGATCCCTCAGCGGCGACAGAGACCAACACACCACCACATGAACAGAGCAACAACCCTGCAAATGAGGAGGAGGAGGAGGAACAAGGAGAAACTGAAGATGATGAGGAAGACCAGGAGAAAACAACAGAGCAGCAGGAAGCTGAAGCAGGTCAGGAAGACACAAAGGGAGCAGTAGACAGGCTTGAAACTGTATCTTCCAATGAGAAGCCGGAACCAAAGACAGATGAGTGTGCAAAGGAGGAGCAGCCTGAGCTGCCAAAAAAAGAAGAAGAAAGAAGAGACGAGGAAGGCGATGAAGACGACGAAGACGAAGGTGATGACGAAGAGGACGATGATGACGATGAAGCAGAGGATGAAGCCCAGGAGCTTAGGAACTCCACAGAGAGCCCCAACGACACCTCAAAAACCAACGGTCATGCAGTAGTGGACGCAAACCATCCATTAGATGTTGTCCCCGTGGTGCCCTCACCCTCACCTATGCTGTGCCCGCTGGTGGAGTCAGAGCTCAGCGCCACTGACCGGGACGCCTCTGAGGCCTCTTACGAGCTGTTCAACGGAGAGACGGCACTCCGTAATGGCGCTCGACACCGAGCCACGGCACCGCGCTTCCCTGAGCTCCCACTGGACCCCGAGCGTGAGCCTGAGGACGGAGAGACAAACCCGAACCCCAACGCCGAGCGTAGCCGCACAGTCTCATCCTCCAGCACAGGAGACACTCCTAAAGGTGGCACACACACACTCATCTCTAACTGGCATCTGTTCACTTCCAAGCACTTTGAGAAGCTGCTTTTAAAGGCGCTCTATAAAATAAAGTTTTATTATTATTATTATTCCGAGAATGGCTGACTAGAGTTTGGCTCTTTTATTTACATTTTCTAGCAATACATTTGTAACATTTATTTTTATAGGAAATATTATAAATATACCCATCAAACACCCTTTCCATGTATGAGCATCCTACTGATGGCAGATATACAGGTGTGCTGTAAATTAGAGATATAGGAATGACAGGGACTAAAATTGCTGCCCATTTCTAACAATATTTTTTGAAAGTTAAAAATAACATTTATTGTTATTTTTTTGTTTTGTTTTTAGTTTTTATTTGTATCCTTTATTTTATACATACTACCTTACTCTTGATGGTATCTAATGGTATCTAATGGTATCTAAGGATATCTCATTGTATAGTGACTATAAAGGTATCTTATCTTATCTTAACCTTGTTACTTTCAGACCAAAATGACGTGAACATGATCAGTATTCTAAATAAGTTTATTTAAGTTAGTGCTTACGTAGAGTAATTGAGCCAAATACAATAATATTTTAAAAAGACAGGCTGTGCTACTATGAAATATGATTCAGATTTGCATTCAAATATATATCAAGTGTGATAGCACTTGATGACAATAAATTTTATTTATTCTGCTTATGGTATTGTTCTAATATCTACGTTAACAGCTCTGTACTTGTTCATTCAGCTAAAGCACGAGCAGCTGACCTGCTGGTGAATCCTCTCGACCCTCGCAACGCTGACATACTCAGAGTGAAAATAGCAGACCTTGGCAATGCCTGCTGGGTGGTAAGATGCAATTGTTTTGTGGATTTGTAATCCATCAGCTCCCTTGATTAATCTGGGAAGCGATATAAAATATAAGGTGTCGTTTTTGAAGATTTTGCTTTCAGTATAAAGAGGCCAGGTTATTAGGTACACTCCCACCTTCACAAAAATCTTCCAAATCATGTTGTGGCGTACACAGTGGAGGAAATAATTATTGGACGAGTAAAACATTTTTTTCAGTAAATATATTTCCAATGAAATTTTCACAAGACATCAGTATTAACTCAATAAATCTGGAAATATAAAGAATTCACAACATTAAAATTCATAAATGAAGTTATGTATAATAAAGTGGAATGAAACAGGAAAAAAGTACTGAACACGCTAACTGAAATTTATTTAATACTTAGTGGCCGGTTGATGACGGAGTGATGTTGCTTCCACTTGCGGATAATGGCCCCAGTGGTGCTCACTGGAAGATTCAGAAGTTTTGAAATACCTCTGTATCCGATTCCACCGATATGTTTTGCAACAATAAGGTTGCGAAGGTCATGGGAGAGCTCTTTGCTTTTACCCATCATGAGATGTTTGTTGTGTGACACCTTGGTAACAAAAAGCCTTTTTTATAGACCATCAGTTTACTAATCCAGCTGATATTAATTTGCACAGACAGGGGGTATAATTACTTACGAATTTCAGCTGGTACCTTGCCTTACCTTGCCTTGGAGAACTGCTTTTTCTTAGCGTATTCAATACTTTTTTCCTGTGTCATTCCACTTTATTACACATAACTTTATTTATGGACTTTAATGTTGTGAATTCTTTATATTTCCAGATTTCTTGAGTTAATACTGATGTCTGGTGAAAATTTCATGTGAATAACGTCATTGAAAATATATTTACTGAAAAAAAAGTTGACGCGTCTAATACTTATTTCCCCCATTGTAAATCAGGCAGACCAGCACTCCCAAACATGTGACATTAAATCTGGCATGACATTTGGCACTCGTGTGCCAGTCCTGAGCTTTGCAAACACGAGCAGTTTCAAGGGTTTTGAGAGAATGGAGCAAGATGCAAATATACTACCAGTGATTAGAAATCCGTGGGATACGGTGAGCGTACAGAGGGCTCAAAAGAGAACGGTGAGAATCATACAAGCAATCAGACAGGCTAAACCAAATTCAGCATTACTGTACAGAATACCATCTTCAGATGTTCAGCGTTTAATTCAAGACTTTGTCTTGAATTGACAAAAATGGTCATGAACCATGTCTGGTGCCAGGGAAGAACTGCGTCAGAGACAGGTGGCTTTCAGCACAAGTGGGTCAGCAGCTGTAGGCAAAGCTCAGATGATTCTAGAAGGGGCTTGTTTGAACTTGTGGATTTGTGCTTACGAAATGGGAAGGTGAGCGAACAATGCAATCAGGTGGGTAAAACTGTGCGAACACTGTTTGGCAAGTAGGAAATATGTATGCCAAGCCTAAGCTAGCTAACTATTTAGTTTATAGTAACTGCTTAGGCATTTTATACAGAAAATGTGAAGGCAGAAATGGCAGCACAGTGGGTCCCCAGATCAATCCTGAACTTAGGTTACTGTTTTTGTGGAGTTTTTCATGTTCTCCCCGTGTTCGTGTGGGTTTCCTTCACATTCTGTGGTTTCCGCCCACTGTTAAAATAAACATGCAGATAGGTGGATTGGCTAGGTTAAATTACCCCTGGGTGTGAATGTTTGTGTGTGTGTGAATGATGCCCTGTGATGGACTGGCATCCCATTCTGATCCAAAGTGAATTCTCCAAACTTGAGAGCAGTGTAGCTAGGGTTGGCTCCGTATCCGCCGTGACCCTGACCAGGATAAAGCGCTTCATGATAATGAGTGAATGAATGTAAAGGCAGAAACATGACAAAACCACTGCGAATATCAATATCAGCATTTTCTTCTGATGTGAAGAAATTAATTACACTGCAGTCACATAACCATATTGAGAAAAGTCCAAATCAGTCAAAACTAGAAAATCTGATCAGAAAATCAGGATACTCAAAACAGGATTGTTGAGTTGGAAAAAGTTGCCCAGTTCTTAAATATTATGCTGATGGAAGGATCAGAATATCATCATTTCCCGAAGAGCTGAACAAAAGTGAATCTCTTCTTGGCTACAGTTATTGCAGACTTGGATGGACATTTCCAGCAAGATAATGTATCGTGTCACAAGGCACGTATCATCACTGAGTGTTCCAAGAATATAACAGCGAGTTTACATTGCTTCAGTGGCTTGCACAGACTGCGGCTCTCACCCCTCTTGAGCATCTGTGGGATGAGGTGGAAAAGGCTGTTATGCAATGCAGTCACTTCTGCATGATGCAGCGTTCCTGCACAACACATCCAGCATCTTGTAGCTTCCATTCTCAGACAAATTCATGCTGTTTCAAAGGCCAAAGGACGCATGCTGCTAGAAATGTGTATAATTAATTGTTGTGTATTGTATATTTGTCTTTACTCCCAATCCAGGCTTGTAGTCCTCGCTCTATTTTAAACTCTGGGAAAATGGACTGAACTGTATTGATATTTTTGGAGATACAGGGCATTATTTTCATGATCCTACTGTAAAGCAATTGCAGTAGCAAGGCATAAGGAAAAGCAGCAAGCTTTGTGCTCCTAGAAACAATGCTATTTATTTATTTAAGTGTTTTTGTGACCACAGTTGTCAAGAGGGCACTAGGTAACTTTCCTCAATTTTGGACTAAAGTGGGTTTGAATATTAAATGTCAGATGTCACATCCCTTGTTGTGCTACTCCACCCACATTAATGCAGGTGCATCGATTTCTGTCCACATAAATTGCAGCTCGGTGAGAAAGGGAAGAGGTCGTATTGTAGCACAAGACTTTATCTAATAGATCACGAAATAATACTGCTGATAGGCCAGTGTCTCGCTGTTTTGACTCAGACTGTAAAATCACAGCTTCTCTTTCGTTTTCAGCACAAGCACTTTACCGAAGACATTCAGACGCGGCAGTACCGCTCTATTGAGGTTCTAATTGGTGCTGGTTACAGCACTCCTGCAGACATCTGGAGCACTGCCTGTATGGTAAGCACTCTATTTGGAGTTTATCTGTGCATGTTCATTACAGTGTGCAACACTACCACAGGACCGTATTTGTATCAGCCAGTCACAGTTAGATTCATCCAGTCTCTGATATTCTTCATATCAATTACTGAAGCTGTCCAATGACTAAGTGATATCTGGCTGTCTCTTTCTGTTGGTCTTTGCACATGATCATTACAAAACCACTGTCAAGTCATCTCAGAATTACCATAATTAGGCTGCTTCCGACTTAGAAAAACATTCAAGCTTCTTGCAGAGTCTTAATCACTAGCTGGCAAGAAAATGCAACTCGCGTGTCCCAGAAGTGAAATAACTGGCTTTCAACTGGGTCTGCTCTCCTCAGGCTACAAACCTAGCTCTAAATTATGTGATTATTGATAATAACTGCTCATATTTGTTGTGGGGGAAAATGGCTGTGTTTCAAATTTTGTTTCCTAAATCAAATGTTAAAGCTAAATATAAGTGTCTGCGTTTTACATTTAAACATTACATTTTACATTTAGTACATTTACTGTACTGCTACACTTCTACAGTGCCCTCCAGTAATATTGGCACCCTTGGTAAATATGAGCAAAGAAGGCTGTGAAATATTGTCTTTATTGTTTAACCTTTTGATCTTTTGTTCAAAAAATTCACAGAAATACTCTGCTCTCATGGATATCAAACAGTTGCAAACACAACACAGGTTTATATAAAAAAATATTGTTAAATATAGGTGTGCAACAATTATTGGCAGCCTTTTAGCCAAGATAACAGATCTGAGTCTTCTCCTATAATGTCTGATGAGTTTGGAGAATACATGGCAAGGGATCTGAGACCATTCCTCCATACAGAATCTCTCCAGATCCTTCACATTTCGAGGTCCACACTGGTGGACTCTCCTCTTCAGTTCACCCCACAGGTTTTCTATGGGATTCGAGTTAGGGGTCTGGGATGGTCATGGCAGGACCTTGATTTTGTGATCCATAACATTTCCAGTTGACTGAAACTTCTTAATTATTTTGATGGTGGAAATTGGCATTTTCAGTGCTTATAGCCACTTTTTCTTATAGCCACTTCCCATTTTGTGAAGCTCAACAACCTTTTGCTGTACACCACAGCTATATTCCTTCACCCATATTCCCAACAACTAAGGGAATTTGGCCCATGTGTTACCTCATATTTATACCCCTGTGAAACAGGAAGTCATGGTTGAACAATTTCCTGCAGTACAGTAACGTGTCAGTACAGTAACGTGTCAGTACAGTAACGTGTCAGTTCAGTAACGTGCCAGTTCAGTAACGTGCCAGTCACTGATTGCATTCCAGTTACAGGCTGTTCACTGCTCCTGTTTCTGTCTCCTTTAGGCGTTTGAGCTGGCAACAGGAGACTATCTGTTTGAGCCACATTCAGGAGAGGACTACTCGCGTGATGAAGGTAGATCTCAGATCACACTTATCTCAATTATTGTTTTTAATCAATTATTCTATAATATTAATAATTCATATAATTTGAACTATATTCATATGGTTATATCAAAAGACTGTATACCAAACAGGAATAGAACCATTTGTTTATTATTCAATAAGAATACAGAAGATTATAACTGTATCTTTTTTTTGCCTAGTATTTGTGTATATAATTGTGTGCAAGTTTAAGGTTTAGTTTATGGGCCTGGTTTCTAAGATTACTGTATCTTCCAGTCACCATTAAGTTCCTCACTTCGCCCTTTCCTTTCCTTTCCTTTAGCTAAACCTTCATTCAGTCTCACTCATCCTCCTCCAGTCTCAGACACTCTCCCACTCCACTGTCTTCAGATCAATCTCGTCCTTTCACGCTTCTCTAACCCCACACACACACACGCACACAGACAGTATATCCTGCTTTTTTTTAACCCCTCAGTCAACTTTTCCATGTCTAGGTTGCAACACACAGAAATGTATTATTATTTCCCAGTATGAGATCTCACCTGAGATCAGATGATTAATTCCGGTCCATTGTACCCTGCAGGCCGTGTACTTTTTTTTTTCTCCCTCGTTCCCACTGATTCCCTCATTAAGTTCATTTTCTGCACCGTCACACCCAAAACATTGTCTCAGTCCCCACAGGTCTAAACAAAAAAAATAAAAATATCACGATGCTGGAGGACTTGACTCAGTTAATGGCTTGTTGAAATTCAGCTAAGCACGAAGAATTTGTGTCTGTATGTATTTCCAGTTAATCTGTGTTTATCGCTGTACTTTATCACAGTATTACTAACTCTCGTTCTCTCTGCCTCCCTCTTCTCCTATCAACATCTGTCATCCATTCTTACCCATACTTCCTGCACTGTTTTCTCTGTGCCTCTTCTTTTTCTTCTTCTGTCCTCCCTCCTCCCCTCTGCTTTGTAGATCACATAGCCCACATCATAGAGCTCTTGGGCTGTATTCCACGCCACTTTGCTCTGTCTGGAAAATATTCTCGGGAGTTCTTCAACCGGAGAGGTAGCTGTAGGAGCACTCAGGGAGGACGAATACATGCGCAGTCCCACTCTATACAGACCGACATCCTTATTATTATTATTATTATTATTAAATTTACCACTATTATGACTTTTATACACTAAGTTCACCCTGGCTAGCGTGTGATACTGCAAAGTATCACACAGTCATGCAGGCAGGCAGCTTGTAAGATCCTCGTCACAAGGACTTCACAGGAATCGTGTCTGTCTGTTCATGAGCTAGACTGCCATGCATCTACTCGTCCTCCTGCAGAAATGTGTGTGTGTGTGTGTGCATGTTTTACTGATGTCTGTGTGCGTGTTTTGTTGTCTGTGTGTTTGTGTTTGTGTGTTGGTGTGCGTGGTGGTCAGACCACATCGCTCTCATTATGGAGCTGCTGGGGAAAGTCCCACGTAAAGTCATCGCTGCAGGAAAATACAGCATTGAGTTCTTCTCAAAGAAAGGTAATAGAGCTCCCCATTTTCAAGTCCACAGGAACTAAATCCTAGAATAAGAAAACAAAACAACAAGACAGGAATCCCAGCAATCCATAGACCGAAATCACACTTCAAACTGATTAAGAGACACAACATTAGATGACAGGCCTAAATGTCAAGGCATGTTTCCACAAAACATTCAGAGTTTCTTGAAGTTATGAGTTTTGGAGCTATCCTGAACAAGTACTATGCAGTTCCTGCTTTGCATTTCCATAGCACTTCACTGACAGTAATTATTATATTAAATAACAGAAGTGGATCAAACTGCAGGGCAAATCCACAATTTCAATCCAACAACACAGTGAAGATTATGTTAACATTAATGTAGCTTTTTAAACCTTCCAGCAGGAAGCACCAGTATTCAAGCATGTACAAAACTCAAAGCTTGGAAATGTTCTTTGCTGGTTTTCCTCGTACATAGGAAGTCAAGTTTTAATAACTGCATGTTAACATAATACAGGTTTTAAAAATGCCGGTTAAGAGGATTGGTCATTCTATGAATTTGACCAACCATCAAACCAAACACCAGTGCACTTCAATTCAATTCAGTTTTATTTGTAAAGCGCTTTTAACAATGGACATTGCCTCAAAACAGTTTTACAGAAACATATAAACACCGGATACAGATTTTAAGTGTGTGAATTTATCCCTATTGAGCGAGCCGGTGGCGAGGAAAAAGGGAGAGGTCCGGAGAGCAGAAAGGGTCAAGATCTCCATAAAAACATGTGTGGCTCGACAGAAGGAGAGAGGGAGAGAGAGGTAAAGAGAAGGAGAGATTGTTAGGTATGTTTACAGTACACTCCACTCCAGCAATAACCGAGTAGCAGAATAGTAGCTACTCTGCAGTAGGATCTAGAGCGGTTCCCTGACTCTGCAGACCATTAAAACAAATCCCAACTCCTCTTGTGGAAATGCAGCTAAAGAGCCAGCCACATGAATGCCAGGGCTTCAACTGGAGACTATAAACATAACAAAAACGTGCACGCTTACAGCCCTCAGACATTAATTCATGAATCTCCAAATCTTATACCAGTAGCAAATTTCTCATGTAATTGCTGGACATATGTACTTCTAGATATACTGATGCTTTATATAATCCTTGTTCATACAGTGATGGTGCTGAAGGCTGTTGCTTATTGATTAACCCTGGCGGTCTGTTTGGGTCAGAAAGACTTGTTAGGGGTCCAGGCACTGAAAGTGCTGGAAGCCTATTGTATTTGAATTGGATTTTTCTTCCTCTTCTTGTTCTTATTATGATTCTCCACTAAACAGTATGGAGAGGAAAGAGCATAAGACATAGAAACACCAAATTTCATGGAAAGATGCAGTATGGCCCCTACTACTCAGGCAAACTAAGGGACCCACGTAGGCCTGATGGTGGTACAATAGCACAAGGTTTTATGCTCTGGTCTATATCTCAGGAATGGTAAGTCCTACAAAGAGCTGATTCCACTGAACAAAACATTCTCAAGAACCATTTTGGTCTACCCACTTAGACCTTGTGCTAATTTGCCTAATATGCAGAACCTATTTTTGGCCAATCTTCACAAAATTGGTGTCAAACTACACACAATAGCGGACCCTTCAAAAACTATCAAAACATGTTTACACTTCTAAACAATATGACCATAACATGCCAATCAACCCTTGTGAGGCAGAGCCTAATTTACTTAAACAGCTTTAACTCATGATTGTTTGCATGGATTGACATGAAACCTGAAAGATTCATACAGAATAACATTCTGAGGTCATGCAAAGTTTCAGGAGTGGCCACATATAAGGGGCAGGGCTAAGTTCAAATAATGGTTTCTCTGGAACCATAAGTCCTATTGAGATGAAATTTGGTGCATCGCATTTCTATAAGTGGACCTTACATGGCTGCTACAACCAATCAGATTTCAGCAGGCATTTAACAGCGCTAACACTGACATGAACGTTCAATATTCATATTCATATTGTCATGAAACTTCCCTCTAGGGACACACTAGTAATCCGTGCAACTGGCCACTAGGGGCGCTATTCATGTTTTGTGTTTTTCCCAGTGTATCCCTGGGAGAGGAAAAAAAAGGATTCAAATTGAAGTTTTCTTTTTCCTCCTAATCCTTTGGCTGAACACATCAATTTGCCGTTTGGACCTTTTAGCCACACCCACTCAAATTGATGATCATTTGCATAATTGGTGTCAAATTACTCTAATCTAATACTCAATAATTATTACAAACATGTTAAGATTTGCAAATAGCATGGCCTCCACATGCCAGTCAATCTTAATAGGTTGATTTACTAAAACAGCTGGGCACCCAAAGCAACAGAGGACTGGTTGCTGGATTTCCATATGTTATGAGGACGTGTGTTTGGGGTATGGATGATGATAGGAAGTTCAAATAGCTGTTTCTCAGAAACCAAAAGTCCAATAAAGCTAAGCTTTGGTGTGCTGCATTGTTCTGATTATCTGCAACTGGATTTTATTTACCGTTGTGTTACTTCAAAAACATGGCCACCTTCAGTGAATCAGCTTTTAGCAGACATTTTATCCAATTAATATTGATCAGTCTAATATTTATATAATATAATACAAGGAGGGCAGTATTTGCTTAAGGTGCGTGGAACACAAGAACACAAGGGTTAAATATTGTGGGCCATCAGTGTACTACCAATAATAACGACTGCATTGCTGATACCAAGCCAGTGCTTTTATTTGTCATTAGTGTGCTTCTCAAATGATCATCACATAACAAGAGAGCTACTGGAAATGCTCAGTGTAGTTCGCTGATCGCTGACTGCACCATGGACCATCTGCGCAAAAAAATCAAACATTCAAGACACCGTTTTATCGAGAGTGAAGTCTCTTTGGCTGCTGATATAAATGCATTTTTATATCCAGCTTTCTCTCTGCTTTCCTCTGTAGGTGAGTTGCGGCACATCACTAAACTTAAGCCGTGGTCTCTGTTTGACGTCCTGGTGGAGAAGTACGGCTGGTCAGCCGAGGACGCCGGCCACTTCACAAACTTCCTGTTGCCCATGCTGGAGATGGTTCCAGAAAAACGCGCCTCCGCAAGAGACTGCCTCAATCATCTGTGGCTGAACTCGTAGCACCTTCCCACCGCTAGCTCATTCCCCGTAGTGGCAGGGTTTAGGACTGCACCCCGCTCTCAGTCTGGGGGGAGAAAGAGGTCAGAGAGACAGTGAATATGAGAAAATGAGAGAGAGAGAGAGAGAGAGAGAGAGAGAGAGAGAATGGGGAAGGAAGCTGTGTGTGTGTAGACTAATGTAAGACTGGACCATGTTGTAGTGAGCTACTATAGTTGGAAATCTGGATTCATTATACACTCTGTTGCACCTTCACTCACACACACACACACACACACACACACACTGCTGCTCATTAACTCAAATTCCATTTTCAGATGGATGAACAGAGTGATGTTTTGTATCCTGTAAAAATTACCTGAGATGAAATATGCAATGGAAGAACAATGGAGTGTAACTACCATCAAAACAAGCATTAAGAGACAGCGATTAGCGTTACCGCCTCACAGCTCCAGGGTCCCCGGTTCAATCCTGAGCCCTGGTTACTGTCCGTGAGAAGATCCACTTTCTCCTTGCGTCTGCATGGGTTTCCTCTGGGTTGTCCGGTTTCCTCCCACATACTGTACCAGTAGGTGGATTGTCTATGATAAATTGCCCCCAGCCATGAATAAATGTATGAATCAGAGTTTCCGTTAGCCGGTAAATACAGGTTTTTGACCTTTAAAAATTCCCAATGTCCGACAAAACCACAAATTGTTGCACAGCATGTCTGGTAAAAACATTAACACGAAGTAGACATACGTTAGATAAAGCATGTTCGCAATTGCACACCTAAATAAGGTCTCTGTGTCTGCGCAAATATTTTTCACTTTTCACGTTTCTCCTGTAACGTGCACTCTGATTGGCTTGCTATTACATCCTTGATACTTATGTAGTTTGTACGTGTGCGCGTGTGTGGTACATAACTAAAACATTACAAGACAAGCCAGCATGCAACAGCGCAACACAGGAGGAGCACGTCGTAGTCTCTGAGCCATCTGATAGCGTCGCTTCACCTACAGAGAAGCAGAAATCTCATCCATTTAGACACAAACAGAAAGAGATGACTGGATATTTTTCCCAGTTTGTCCGGTACAATTTATCATTCCCAGACACGTTGGCCAGCACCAAAATTTCTTAGCGGAAACTCTGGAATGAATGTGTGTGTGCATGTTGTCTTGCATCCCATCCAGAGTGTATTCCCACCTCACACCCAGTGTTCCCGGTATAGGCTCGGGATAGACCGTGACCCTGACCAGGATAAAGCGGTTACTGAAGATGAATGAGCGAATGAATGAATAAGCATTAAACAGATTTACACATTAAGAAGATTACAGGTTATAGCCAAATAGTTCAGGCTAAAATTTGAGGGGGGAAAAAGAAGAAGAAGAAGAAGAAGAAGACAAAATGTCCTTGAAGCACTTTCAAAATAACTGCGTTCGCTTGTCTCAATACTCCAGTGTTCAAACTCCAGTTGGCTCCAAACACATTAAAGAACCTCAGACGTCGTCGTCACTGTGAGCCGATGGAACTGATTACGGTGTATGTTTGAAAATCATGAGTGTGTATTGCTATGTCAGTGTTACTGCTATTACCTTTTCTGATGGAAGTAGGCCACCGTCTCTCACGTCTCTCTCTCTCTCAGCCTCTATTCCCCCTTACAGAGACAGAACCCCCTGAGCCAAGGGCCTGCCACAGAACTGTTTACAGCCCTCCCTCAACCCCAAAATCTACCAACACCTCCCATCAGAGCTGCATGCCACTGTTCAGGCCCCTGCAGACACACAGGAGACTCCTAACACAGAGAGACACACTGTTGCCTCTGGATGGAATAGAGCGTGTGAAACGAACAGAAGTCCGAGAGACTTCTGCAGACTGCCTCCTTTCGTTTCTCTGTGGTGTTTCTCTGAGCTAGCGAAAGCATGGAGAACCTGAGGGGGAGAACATGAGTGCGCATTTCACTCCTGTTGAGGTTCTTCTACTTCATTCGTTTGTTTCATTCTGCTGTTTTTGGAAAAACTGGTCGAAGAATCGATGTTGAGCGTTCTTGTTGGAACCATGTACTGTCAACACGTCCTCTTTAAGCATTCCACAACTCTTTCGAACACATGTATGCTTCCTACCATTATAAAGCGTAAAAAAAAAAAAAAAAAACGTCTTATTTTTTTTCCTGCAGCACCTTCACGTAACCGCCCCAAATCAGTCCAGTTCTGTCCGAGGTGTAAAAAAAAACAAAACAAAACACCACCACAAGACTGAGGTTGCACTCGCGTTGCGTTTGTTCAGGGATTATGATCAGTGTACAGAGCGCTCTACAAACCGACATCTAGTCCACTGCGAAACAGAAATACAGCTTAAATAAAGGGAGGAGCCTCGTTGAACGGAGTTCCTTGCTGGAGTGTGTGTGAGAAGAGGACAAACAACCCCACACACATACTACAGCCTGCTCTCAGTGCCAACGGCCCTCTTCTGCCCTCCAGCTCCATCACTCATCACCTATTTTCGCAATAAAAAAGTATAAGTAGATGGTGAAGTATTTTTAAAAACAATATTAAAAAAAAAAATAATAAAAAAATGACTTCTGATGTGACGGTGACCGAATATCGTCTTATTATCGAGGTGATTGTGTTTTGTCCGTTTAGAAATGTTTTAAAAAAATTAAATTTTTTGTAATTATGATATAATTATGATTACTATTATTGCCATTCATTTTTTTTTGTTTTTTTTTTTAAATTCTGTCATTCTCCCCCTTCGTTAGTGAACAGTGCTGCTCTGTATGGACTAGTGCGATGCTGATCAAATTTGATCAAACATTTTTGCAATAATAGTGAATTTTTGCACCGAAAGCTCCTGATTTCTCACTTCAGCCATGCTGACTGTTCTTCCCCAACATTCACGGTTACATCTCGTCTGTTTTTCATTGACAGATTTAATAAAATTATAAATGAATGGCTCATTTTTTCCTGTCAGCTTTTCACCACTTACAGCACTCTTCTCCAGTAACAGTTCTCATTAGGACTCGCTGGTAGCGTTCATCACTTTAAACTTGCTGCACGTGTATTAAATGGAGCTTTTTTTTTAATTAAAAAAAAAAAAGTATCGCAGCAACAGCAGATATCGCGGGTGTAAACAAGCCACAAATCTTACCTCATTGCAGAAGAGTCCAGGATGGGAGGCTCAAACATCATCTACTGAGAATTATGAAGCCGGACACTACAGCATTTTACTTTTCAGGCTTGTTTGCCAGCACAATGCGTCTCTGTGACCCGGAACATCACTTACACGGATAAGGATACGTTGACATCTCTCCACTGAATAACAAGGCCAGCTGACCTCTGCTATAAAACACCATATGGCACCACTAGTCACATCTACACCATATAAACCTTGTGTCTTAAACCTTCTGCTCAGAAAGCTGGTTAGTTAAAGAATTTATTCGAGGAAATTTACAGGATTAAAAATGTATTACTTTTTAAATCAAGGTGTAATGTGTATGAGGTATATCACTGTATTCTTTCTGGACAATTATATTCCTTTATTTCAGTTCAGGTTGCTGATGTTTACATTACAGAGAACCATGGACGTCTGAATCCAACTCTTACATCCTCTTTCTACAAATTTATCTAGTGGATATTCCCATTCATCTTAATTTTAACCGCCATTGGTCATACACAACAGACTAGCAGGACCACAGGGAAAAAACAAACAAACCAACCACAAAAATGAAGTGAATTACTTGGGGAAAGTCCCCTTTCAGAGATGTGGGGTGGTGCAGCATCAGTTTTCAGTCGAGACCTCAAACCACAAATGCCAATATCAACCATCACACACACACTCAAGGTCCTTGTTTTCCAAAGTTTTATTATGAGATATATTACAAACACCTAGACTCCTCGAGGAGTCTTGAAGTTCATGCCGACCGTTGGCTGGGTGACCTGCAGATTGGACAGACTGCCGAAGTCCTGTGAGGGGAACAGACGGAACAACAAGTTAAAACACTACAGCTGACAAAACAAAATGTGTACTTACATTATATTAGACAAATTCAAATGATTTTAAACATATATTCTAAATACTTTCTGTAAAAGAAAGGAATCAAAACATTCAAAGAAAACTTGAAATACGAATCAACGTGCGTGCCAAGTGTTTTTAACCATGCTCCATTTGAGCTAGTGCAAGTGTTTTTCTTTCTAAACAAATGAAATTACAACTCCAATAACCCTCAAGAGGCATCTGGTTTACTAACTATACCAAGTCAAAGACATGCTCTGTTTTTTAAAGAGCCAATCTGACAGCTATTTCCTGTGTGAAGCTGCTGTCAAGCTTGTGAAACATTTTCTCGTCACACACACAGTGGCATTACAGTAGGACAAAGTGAAGTGTACAGAAGCCTGTACGGGACATTAAAGGTTTTCTCGCACATAATGTAAGATATGCACAGCAAGGTTATGATAGTTTTAAAAATACTGCTAGTTTTTATTTCGGTTTGTATTTGGGTTTTCAATTCCTGTTTCGTTTGTTAGTTTTAATCTTTGTTTTATTCCTACCTATTAATTTGGCCATTAGCTCTCTGCTACTAAATCACTGCTGTGCCAAGGAGTTCAAATACACATCGTTCTGCCATCTACTGGTTATTTATGATTCGGAAACAGACAGACCTACCCCTATTCTTAAGTCAGACCACCCAGCATTTTATATACGAAAACCTATTTTAATAACAATAAATAAATAAAATGACAAAAACCTAAGTTTTATTCTCTGAAATTCTATAGTTTTCGTTCGTATTGCAAGTGAACGTTATAGTTGCAGTTTAGTTTTCGTTTATTTGGAAACTCGTGTTTTTATTTTAGTTAACGGAAATGTTCTCACTGATGGTTTGAGTTTTCGTTAACCTTGATGCACAGTTAAATTTAGTGTCTATTTTATTGTCGCTACAAAATGTTAATTTGAGGATTCGATAGCAATTACATGCTAGACCTAACAAGCGCCATTTTATATAGTGTACATCATACTACATCATATGTATGTACATGATACTATACATCATAATATGGCTGCTCGATTATGGCAAAAATCACCATTATTTGTCAATATTGAGATCACAATTATCACGACATACATTTATTACTTACACACAGTTAATGTAAAAATAAAAATGAATTAGATCACTATGCCTCTACATGTACATTCTTTACTTACTCGAGCTATGAATAGCTGCTTACATTTGTTTATGCTTTTGCATGAAATTTCTGCGCTTTTTTTTCATCTCTTACTGTACTCTTTTATAAGATAGCGGAGCAGGTCATGTGATGCATTTTGGCGAATCGCATCGCAGGAAATGAACTTTAAACGTCCTTAGCCAGTGAAATTCTGTCTTGTGGTTTAGATCAGCCTGTAGTTTCTCACTATTAGCGAGCTCTAGAAAAGTAGTGAGCGTATTTAGACCAGCTCTCATGACGCTGGAGGAAATGAGCTTTCCAAGGATAGCAAATGTTATTTCTTTTTTATCCACATCGGACTCCTCGAAACCAAATCGTTTCCGAACAGCTGAAATGGTTTTCTATTTCTTGTAAACCAAATTGTCTCTTTCTGCCATCTTGGCTCAAGCTGAACTAAAAATGCCACAGTCTGGCGGGGAGCGAGTCTGGCCTTTTAGGGAGGGGCGAAAGCGCACTGCTGTGAAGAAAAATGGTGCACGGTTTTTAAAAAGAAAACGAGAACATCGCATAAACGAACGTGGCACAATAATCGTTTTATCTCCATTATTTTGTTTTCATAATTGTCGGAGGCCGTAATCGAAATTTCAATTAATCGCACGACCCTACATCAAGCATACAACTCGTATAATTTAATCTCGTTTGCGTTGAATGAGCCTGCTTATGAGCAGGTTTGAGCTTATGGACTTTTTTTCGTTTGTCTTTGTAACAAGACAGACGACGACTCTGAAGAACAGACAAACCAGAAACGTGTCCAATCAACAATCCAATCCAGCTACATCAGTAATTACATATGAAGAACAGAGATGAGTTCGGCCAAAGAGGAAACGTACCCCTCATGTCAAATGTGGTCCATCAGCCAATACATGTTTGATTCAGATATAAATTGAAGCTACAAGGCTACTATTGCGAGGGGATTCGGTCATTGGTTTAGGCAGCAAATAATACAGCCATTCGACTTGTACCATTTTAAATGTGGAGCCACATTGTTTGGATAACTAATACAATTTGTTTGTATTTAATATACATCTCAAATAGGAACCTCATCGTCCAAATTGTCTAATATTTCAAACCTTTTACAGCAGCCATGAGTGAGTCAATAATAAACATGACTCCTTTATATTTATGAAAAAACAAACAAACAAAAAACCACCCCCACGTCTGATACGAAGCTGTGTGCCGAGGAGTCCGGCTTCCGAATGGCTGCTACTATGCTTGCCCGTTTAGTAGATAAATAGATAACATCGTCAGAAAAACACAAGTCGGTCATTGAGGAGTCCGAACGTGATATGACATGAGGAGAGGACTGACGATGTGTAAAACAAGGAGGGAAAAGTGTCAAACAATTCTTTTGAAAATGTTGGCTGCGTTATTTACGGTCAATCAAGCTGCAAATGGTTACGTAATGCTGTGTGTAGGGTATTTGTGTGAAAGATACAGGGTTTGGCAAGAACACGTTGTCTAGCAAACACGGGAAAGACTTTCTGTTTTCTCTCCCTGTAGTATCAATGACCTGGCAACCAGACACCACGGTCACTTTCGATACAGGGACCTGCTGTACACACTTCCTTCCATAACCTGAAATTAAACGTACCAGAAGCTTGAGCATCTCCTTGGTGTCAGGGTCCACCTCAATGATCTCCTGGTCCAGAGCAGAAACCTGTAGAGACAAACAGCATTTAGTGAACCGTGAAGGCTAAATGTGAAAATATCCATCATGGACACGGTCTGAATGGTACACACAAGCCTTAATGCTCTAAACCGGTTCTCTATCCTGCTCTTGGAGAACCATGGACCTGCACATTTGAGTCTTCTCCATCTTCTAACTCATCCAGTTCTAACTAGTTCAGGCTTGCTGATGAGCTGAATCAGGTAAGTTGGCAGCAGGGAAAGCAATTGTGCAGGGCATCAGTACTCCAGGACCCTGGACTGAGAAACACCAGTCTAATGTGTGTGAAAGATACAGGGTCTGACAGGAACAAAGCAATCCTGCAAACACGGGAAAGACTTTCAGGTTTCTTTTCCTGTATTATCAATGACCTGGCAACCAGAGACCACAGTCACTTTCGATACAGGGTCAGAGTTGGAGCCAAACTATAACACAAAGAGCTGAAATGCAATTTTAATCTGGGATTAACTGCTCTATCTAAACACCTGTTCTGTTGTGAGCGGATTTATCGACCTCCTCAACCAAAATGAGACGTTTCAACTAGTAATGTTGAATGGAATCACCATTCGTGTATCCGGCATGCCCTACGTCCACAAGTAACAAAATTAATGCCCAAATACAACGATAATACATTTTCGATAACGTTCACATTTTCAAGTCTTAATTGACGATGGACACAAATTCAGGCATCTCAGAACTGCAGATAAAGTCCATTTTACACCAGAAGTGGCACCGCACAAGCAGCACATCACAGAAACTGCACTCATGAGGAAAACATTCATTTTCATTCACTGGTTTAGTAAATATAACGAGCAGTTGTATGTGCTGAACATTATTATTCACATACATAATATGCGATTACATTCTGTTCATCCAATGAGATTTTCATTGAACTCAGTGGTAGTTTGAATTGTAAGTATTTGAAGAAACATTGATTATACTGTTTACGTCTGTTAAACACCAACACCTGTATCGCCACTGACAAGAGGACAGATTTATTGCAGTGAAAAATCCAATTAAACTCCACTAAAATCACATTCAAAACAAGTTCTCCCACTCTTATAAGGCTTAAGTGAATATCAGTTCTCTGACAATTAAGGATATCTGAATAATAGAAATTAGGCTGAAGATACAGCCATCTTCAACTAAAAATTTTTTATTTATGACATACTACACCTAAAAATGTAAAAAAATAAATAAAATTACATTTAAAAAAAAAAGAAAGAAAGAGGCACTAGGTAGAGCTGAAAAAAAATTAATGCATGTGCAAATGTGTTGCATTTGCACAGAGCAAACTGGGTCAAGATACAGATCTCACTGAGTGCATCGGTGATGTATGGTGCAGGAGAGCACAGGAAGTGGTTAAACAGACAAACCAACGGACAAAAATGGACTTTCATATTTTGGATTACTAAATAAATAGACAAATCAATAAGTAAAGCAGTCACCAAATTTAACGTTTATACGTTGAAGCTCCAGCACAAACAGCAGGATTTTTATTGATATATAATAGGGATTTTGAGACTAGGGGTGAAAACATACTAATAATCAGGGCCCTGCTTTTGAAGCAGCGTACATGACAAATGGACCAAAAAAATTAAAAAATTGCACATTACTGCAGCCAAAGTAATTATAGGCAGACATGTCCACTCGGTGGCCATCTTAAGTTATTATTCTTTCCAGTCATACGTGACCAGGCTAAAGGGGAAAGACCTTTAAATGCTATTAACTAATCATTAAATTAAAAAAGTATAAATTGTCAATTATTTCTGGTGTTTTGCCCAAGCTATGAGGTCCAATAACCTTTTTAATGCACACACAGAGACAGAGACAGAGAGAGAGAGAGAGAGAGAGAGAGAGAGAGAGAGAGAGAGAGAGAGCGAGAGAGATCTAACCCATTAGTTAACCCACCAGGCAAGTGAAAGCTCCAATGCACACGCCTGCTCACTCATGTTTCAGTTGCCTGGAAACCCAGGAGAAGTCCGAAATAATTTAAACCACACACCTCTTCCCCACCCCATTATGATTTAGTTGTCTAGTCAAACGCATCAATAGAGACTAACCCCAACAACTATAGTCTGGAGATTAGTAGTTTGGATCCCAGGAGTGCTACAGACAAAAGCAGTCAGGAGTCCAAGAGCTCAAAATGGCCATGCTCTCTGGGTGGGAGATGCAATATTCTCACCCCCCCCATAGGGACACTAGCCAGTCATGTGTTTCTGTGAGGGGGCACTTGAGTGTTTTCATCAGAGTGTGTTACGCTGCCGTGTAACACAGCATGCGCACTGGATCAAAAAGATGCAGTTGGTTGGCTTCATGGGTCTCGGAGTCTTCACCCTCCCCGAGGCTGGTGGGTGGGTGGGAAATGGCGGGTGACCAAAACAGGAGAAAGGGGTTCAAATAAAATGTAAAAAAAATTAAACATAGTAAAAAAAAGATTTTGGGGCTTTTTTTTTCCTCCTACTGAACTATGCAAGCCATTTGGAATGTTTGCAGTTTCCCTTGAAAACTACAGAGGCATTTTACTGAACTTAATCTGTAAAGGATCAATATTGGATAATAACATGTTTCTACATCAGAGTCTAAACTGAAGCCAGTGTATATTATTCGGCCTATTCTGATGTCACAAACATTTCTATGCTAACCCTCAATTAATCCATATTTACACTATTTGGCTTGATCTCTCAGGTAGGATTCCAGTCAAAACCAAGCCAAGCACGAGATACCTTAAATCCACACGTGTGAGATGTGATGTGTTAATCTGAGAATATGACTAGTACAAGTTTGACTCCCATTATGGGATTTCCTGAAACATAAGCGCCGCACTGAGAATTACACGTGCTTCGACCACTTGTTTTTGAACCTGTGAACCGTCTCATTGCCTGAAATCTCTGCTGCAACAGCCAGCATTTTTCTCTCGCATTACACAATGCACGCTGGACCTAACGCGATGCTGTACATCACAGGTGCAGAGAGAAACTAAGCCCTAAAGCTCCTGGACATCCTGATAAAGGACATGCCACGATATCAAACAGATTAACAGGTCCAGACTTGGGAGCAGATGAAAGACCCCTGGTTACACTTGGTTATCAGGATTATATCTGAACAGGGATTATCTAAATAAAAATGAAAGAGTAAATCAATGTGTCTCTGAATGTCGAGGTCTGTGCCTTTAAAAACACAGACAAGTGGCACAAAAATCATGATTCCTGATGCTGCAATGATCTTAGTCATAAAGAAAATGAACACTGGAAATCTGTTCTACTACAATAGCTAATTTGCATCTTCACATGCAATACAGCAAAGCGTTTTCAGTCACAGAGATACGTTTAAGCATCTGGTTTGTATTCTTATCAAAATGTGATCCAGATACAAGGCGCATGAAACAAGCAGGTGTAAACAGGGTGTATAAATGCTCCAGCAGAGCTAAAACGTACCTCTGGGACATAGTTGTCCCTCCTCTCACGCTCCTCCTCCTGCAGCTTGATGGAGATGCCTCTGACTGGCCCTCTCTGGATGCGCTTCATCAGATGGGTCACATACCTTCAAAGCCACAAGACAACACCTTATTTCATCATGCTTTATCATCAACAGCACCAACTCTTACAACCGCGTCGGATGGATGACAACTGTGTGATTTAGACGTGAACTTTGTATAATGCTAAACCGACAGCTTTGAGCTTTCCTTGGTACATTAGCCTTTCAGTAGGGTCGTACAATTAATCAAATTTTCAATTTCAATTATGGTCTTCGACAATTATGAAAAAATAAGAGATAAAACAATTATTGTGCCGCATACTACATATTCAAAATAATCATGATTATGATTTTTGCCATAAGCGAGCAGCTCTACCTTATAGATGCGGTGCTCAACATCTAGTCTTGACTGACTGTCTGAAACAAGGGGGAAAACTGTCTAATTCTTCCTTTCAAAACGGCTTGAAGTGTTTATGGTTAGTCAAACTGGAAACAGTCGGAAAGCCCGGATTCAGAACATAATTTAGATCAGCAGTTCTCACTGTGGGGATCATGAAACTGAGTGATGGAGACTAGCTTTTAGTTGTTTTTTTTTTTAAACTCCAACAGTCGTGGAAATCACAACCCATTTTGAGCTTTATAGCTAGACTGACTGGTCACATGAATCAAATAGGTTTAATTCAGACAAACTGGGCCTGGTGAGAAAAGTTCAGGAATAAAAAGCTCCATGCCTCTAAGAAATAGGGAAAATATTTGATATGCTGACAAATTTCCACGGGAAAAAAAAAAAAAGTTAAGGTGGGACATATTGAGCAGCTCCCACCCTTTTAAATAGCCAATAGCGTTTTACTCGACAGTATCATGGACGTGAGCCCGAGCAATGAAGTGTACAACTTCAAGCCGTTTCCTTCTTAACCAACTAATAGACTGAATAAAACATGCGGTCACACATATTTACGACCCTTGCTTGCTGACATGATTTCTCTGGCTTAACGACGGCTATTCGGCGAGGTGATTTCGGCTGCGTTCAGGTCATGGCGGAACTACAATAATTACTACACGACAACTCTGACGCTCTACGCGGAGCCGTGAAGCTGTCTACTCGGACACGGAATCATGCGACGGTTATCCAACTCTGTGCTAGCTATGTGAAACTGTATCGTATGCCATTTGTTTATTTTCAGATTAATCTAGCAGCATTAAGACAATAATAATCAATTATATGAATTATTATGAAATAACTACATTTTGAATGTTTCCACATGACATCACAACGGTCAGGTGGTACAAGTCGGAGCTCTTAGAAAATTCCTAGATTGGGAAAAAAAAAGTAGTTACGAGTTAATTAAGAGTCCTACGAGGAAGTGAATTTTTTTTTTTTGTAAGTCGTGATCTCGTAATTACGGTATGGCACTAAATGCAAATTTTTATAATGTTCAGGTTCTAAAGAGCATTTGATTGGACAGAAAATCTGGTGAAAACCTGAAGTGCAGAATGACGTCATCAAAACTGTTGATTGGGATCGGTGGTAGAGGGAGAGACAAAAAATTATCCGCGTATATCTTCTAGACGCAAATTTTGTCATTGTTTTGGAGCACACTAGCTTACAGATAACTTTAAGGAGAACATGTTCATACTAAATGCTACAAAACTGCAATAACCAAAATTAGAACTCCTCCACCTCCTCATGAAGTAGTGTGTGAA
The DNA here is from genome assembly GCF_023375685.1 of Ictalurus furcatus. Lineage (NCBI taxonomy): Eukaryota > Metazoa > Chordata > Actinopteri > Siluriformes > Ictaluridae > Ictalurus > Ictalurus furcatus. Next base: position 20,992,261 of record NC_071268.1, read on the forward strand.
AGATACAGGGTTTGGCAAGAACACGTCTAGCAAACACGGGAAAGACTTTCGGTTTTCTCTCCCTGTGGTATCAATGACCTGGCAACCAGACACCACGGTCACTTTCGATACAGGGGACCCGCTGTACAGCGACACTCGTCACTCCAGTCAGTCTCTTACCCAGCGATCTTGTTGCGGAGCTTCTTGCTGGGGATGATGGCGATCTCCTCGCACACACGCTTGTTGGTGTGGAAGTCATTGCCCAGGCGGGTGTAGTACTTCTCGATGATGACCCGAGCGGCCTTCTTCACCGTCTTTGTCCTGACACGGCCCTGTGTACAGAAGATTAAAAAACATCCGTCAGAAATACACAAGCCTATCGCAGGATATACACAAGAACTTCAAAACCCCCCAAACTAATCAAAACATCCAACATCTTTTCTACAAAAGCCTTCTGTTGATCATAATCCAGATAACAATCTAAACTAAGTCTTCAGCCTTTTGGTGTTTACTGTCAGATACATATAAACGTGCTAGAGCCACTTGGAGTGACAGAACAGATTAGGTGTAGCATCTGAAGGCAGTGACAATCCTAAACAAGTGCATTTGAAGGAATTTATCTGATAAATGCACCAGCATTAACAATGAAGAGTCTCTAATAGAAATATAGCATCTATTTGCTAGCTAGGTGTTAGCTAATACAGCCTCTGGTTATTTTCCAGCTTCCTGTTAAGATTGTTTTTTTTATCGAAAAAATACTAAAAATACACGATTCACGCACTATAAACAGCAAATAATATACCTATTAATTAATAAAAATGATAGCCATTACAGACTGTAACCTATTTCTCCTCCAACGTTAGCCAGCAGGACGCTAACCGAGACGTCTTCTTGCGTCCAGACTTTGCCGAATATTTAATAATTTTTTCCCCCCCAAAATAAAGCCTACATGCGTTGAATATTCACACATCCAAAGTCCTAAACACTTCTACTAAACGATTAACTGTTTAACGGTGTGCCACAGTGTGTATAAAATGAGGATTGAAGCAGATTTTATCGCCACGGAAAATGCCAGGTACCCACCATGTTGGATCAGGTTAGCCGAAGAGAGCCTGAAAGAGCTCCACCGGAAGTTTAAAGCACAGACCGGAAACACTATCAGGGACGTGCTGCCACCTTCTGACACGGAGAAAGTGCTGAAGAAATTCTCACATTTTGAATTCCGAGGAGTCTATTAGTTTTTAGCCCTTTTGTCATGTCTACTACATACTAAGAAAAGGGGTTCTTCGAGGATTGAAAGATTACAGGGTTGTGTTCCCTCTCCCTGTGACATGTTCTCTATTTACCACTCATTTACTCACGATTAAGAACACCTGTACATTCATGCAGTTATCCAATCAACCAATCATTTGGCAGTAGTGCAATACATAAGATAATAGCAGATACAGGTCAAGAGCTTCAGTTAATGTTCACATCAAACATCAGAATAAAGCAACAATGTGATCTCATCGACTACGTTTACATGCATGTCAAATTCAGTTTAAGGTCTATATTCGGGTTTAAACCGTATTCCAAATACGACGTTTATATGCGTACAGGCATCGAAATATTACTGTATACATGGTTGTTGTAAGTATACCTGAGTTGCCATTCCTAAATACCTAGATTACAGCTAAGCATCTGTTCACACTCACACACACACACACACACACACACACACACACACACACACACAAGAGCATGTGTATATATCTCCTTTCAGTGGATTTTCTGAATAAGGTGTTTTTTTGCATGCAACATATTTCTGTTGGCAAATTCCAGGGGTGGGAATCTGAATTTGAGGAATCAGAATATTGTCTTAATCTGAATCGGGTGATCCGACTGTGGCGTTTACACGACTCGGTACTAATTCGATTATTGACAAACTCTGATTAATATCGTAATATTGATGTGCATGTAAACATAGGAAATCCACTGAAAGGAGATGCTCAGTTTGCGCATGTTCGGTTTGCAAGGAATTGTGGGTGCTAACAGATGCTTAGCTGTAAGCTAGGTATTTAGGAATGGCAGCTCAGGCATACTTACTGTACAGCAACCATGTATACAGGAATATTCTGATGCCTGTACGCATATGAACGTCGAATACTGAATATGGCTGAAACTCGAATATTGACCTTAAATGCAATATAATTTGCATGTAAACGTAGTCATTGACTTTGGCCATAGAATGGTTGCCAGTGCAAGTCGGTCAGGTTTGAGTATTTCAAAAACTGCTGATCTGGAATTTTCAAGCATGTTGGTCTCTTTACACAAAATAATACAATTAAAAACCAACCAACCAACCAAAAAACCAAAACAAAACAACATCCAGTAGGCATCAGTTCTTTGGGCAAAAACAGCTTGTTGATGAGAGAGGTCAGAGAAGAATGGCCAGACTGGTTCAAGCTGACAGAATGGATACAGTATCTCAAATATAACCACGCTTTACAACCGTTGTGAGCAGAAAAGCGTCTTAGAATGGACAACACGTTGAACCTTTAAGCATATGGGCTACAACAGCAGAAAAACACAATGGCTTCCACCCCTGTCACTCAAGAACAGAAATCTGAGGCTACAGTGGGGACCGAAACTGGACGTTTGAAAATTGGATCAAGACAGTTTTCTAGAACAAAAGAAACACTTTTATATCACGTGTGAACGACTGTTTTAATATAATGCAGTTTTTTAAGCAGCAAAGTTAAATTCATCTGACTCTCAAATACAAAAAGACTCAGACACGGAGTGAAGGGTAAGAGAGAGATCTTTTTTTTATTATTATTATTATTTTACATTAAAAAAAGGGTCCAAACTTGAGCTACCCCTCTGGGTTGAAGGAATAAAAAGTGTTTATCTGTGCCTCTAAACAATGGCCATTACACAGAGAGGCTGCCTGTCTGTCCGAACACAAAAATGTGATCTCTAAATCTCAAAAACTAATGGATTCTTCACAACTGGAGCCCTTTAGCACAGTTAAGCATAAGGATAAAATTTGGAAATGACATTCAACATTGTAACACAATATTAATAATACATTTTAGGAGCCTGTTTTATCCAGACACACATTAAGCCCTGATACCACTGTACATGAACAACGCTTCTTGTTAGAAATCCTCATTAACAGCATTTAGTCCAAGACAAAGTCGAAATAGTGGGGGGAAATTGTCTGTGAAAATCATCATCATCCCTTAATGTTCAAGTTAACTTTCATGTATCTGTTTAGGCTTGCTTTATACAGGTCAAACAAGGGATAAAATAAAACCCAGCTCTGTAATAGACTTCATTTTCATCATGAGACCATCAAACAATTCAGTATTTTACATAATTTACAACCGGACAGGTTCTGACTGATCTCAATGTGGTATCATTAGTGGTTTCAGTTCCATCATATCTGTGGTTGGCATATTAAACAAGAGAATGTGCCTCTCTCTCAAGCTAAATCTGAAATAATCCATTTTTTAATCATGATACAATGATACATTTATCTCACTTTCCAGACTTGTGTCACTTGTTGTTTCATTAAAAAATGTTGTTTTTTTTTTGAATAAGGCATAATGTGTGTACAGGGAACCAGACCATATGGTTTAAGACTGTAGCTTTGAGGAAAGATGATTAATCGTAAGGAATGATCTCTTTAAACGTGCCGTCGTTTCTGTAGGGCATTCGTTTTGTACGTGAGCACAAGTGTACATTGCACTCAGGAATTAAAACAGCAAACGTAAACAAGTGTTAACTCGTTGACAAAACACAAATCATGATAGATGTGGATGGTGCTGGAACCAGTGGCACAGAAAGAAAAGACAGGTTGAAATACAAGTTTCCCAGAATGCCCCAGTGAACCAGTGTTTATATGACTCAAAGCAGATACTGACTTGGGGCACAAAGGCAAAGTTACAGTCACACTACTGTAATCCTTCTGCCCCACAAAAACTCAAATCAAATCTTAAATGTAAAGATAAAATGCTTCTATTAATAATAATATAAGCTAAAACAAATTCTGAGCATAACAGTGTATGATCAGTTTCAGTATCACCCATACATGACTAAAATAAACACACACAATGGAAATCTGGTCCTATGTCACCTAGTCTAAGATTGTTTATGAAGACGTCCAGCTAATACAATGATTTCAACACTGGTTCAGTCAATGTCCAAACAAAACAACTTAAGTCATAACTTAAACGATTATGCACAAATAATCATTAAACATATACTATACACACACACACACACACACACACACACACACACACACACACCTATATATATATATATATATATATCTTTTTTTTTTTTTTTTACCATATATGGCTAATTTAGGAGAAAAGCACAGATCCAGTCATTCACCCCACCAGGAGGTGCCGTGGAGACCTTAGTGTTCTCCGAATAAATGAAACAAAAATATTCACAAATATTCACAATCAATAAAATTACAAATAAAGTGACCACATACACTCATATGCACTGTAAATGCACAGAAAACACACAATCAAATTTCCCATTTGAGGCATGGTTCATTAAATACAAAATAAATGTTCATTTTGTTTAAAGGCAAAATCTGAGAAGTGTCCATCATTTAGGCCCCAATTATTAATCCATATTCAAAAACCAAAAACCAAACATAAAAAAAACAAACAAACAAAAAGCAAGCAGTTACAGTACAAAAGTTCTGCAATAGAATTAATGCTATAAACAGGCAGCTGTTAGTTAGATTACACATGAAGAAACATTCACCCAAACAAAAGCTAGCTTGAAGACTAAAGCAGAAATATAACGTAATAAAAAAATAAAAAAAAATAGATGTATTAATCCCGAAAACAATGTATTTAATAGAAAGGTTAATTTAGCTTTCTCTTAAACACTCAAGTATGTCAAGGTGCAAAGAACCTGAACACTGTTTACCCAATACCCAACATCTCTGTAGCATCGTGGGAATTAAGACAAATGCTCTTTACATCCAATAATGATTCAGTATAATTAGTTGCAGGTAAATCGCACATCAAGTTATGACAGGCTTGCAGTCCATCTCAGCATTAATATAGGTAGGATAGGAGCTAGTCTGAACCTATAAAAGTTATCGGTCTGATATTTTTACCCAGGTATAATAATGGTAATGATCTGACTAGTGTGTATGCAGCTCTGTACTCAAAGCATTACACAGTATCATCAGCAGGGGACATGAGAGAAGAGACCTGACAATGTGAAAGAACGACACCTTCCTTCTAAATGCACAAACCCACGTTACAGAAACCATAAATATACATAAACCTGCTATAAAATTTCAACTGTTGGCCTCATCTGTGGGGAAACAGTCTTCTATATCTTCCATAATTTGAAAATATATGAAAACACTAATAAGAAAGAAAAAAAAAATGGGGGAAAAACAGAAAATGGTAATGGAGAATTGTAACCTTTAAGACTTTGGGAATGGGTATTGCACATTCAAAGCTGAAGGTTTCTATATAACTGCACATTGCAAATATGCTTTGCAAGCTGAAGCTAAAATGAGTGGTACTGATTTGGGCTTTCTCATTTACACCCCTGCTGTAAATGTATTAAGAGAAGCAATGGATTGGATCATGCAAACTACAATACGATTAAATACACAGTTCCATGAAATATGGCTTTTGGTTACCTAATCAAACATTTTACATGCCACAAATACCTTCAGGATAAATACGTCAATATATCGAGTAAATTTTTTTTTTCTCATTTAGATTTTGGTCTTCGGGGACAAAATCCTTCGCAAGCCAGTCATCTATGCAAAACCCCTTTAGAGATTCATACGCGTTTACATACTGACGTATGTATTGCACTTTTACATGCAATAATATTTGTCTTCAGTGTAACACATTCTTTTCATTGTGACTGTTATTGTGTTGTGGAGTTTTGAACTTTGCATTAAATGAGTTATTTTTGTGACGACACAGTGCTTATGTGTTTATGGGTGTAAGTAAGGCAGGATGCATACAGTAAATTGGCATTTATATTCAAACTGCACAGAATCTATCAAAGAAAACTGCAGCGAAGTGGAAGTAATCTGTGCTATTGAGTCGAGGTACCACCAGGCGATGAATTCCTCTCTGTCCAAAAGCATGGGGAAAATAGACAAAAGAAAAGAAAAGAAAACAAGAACAATAAACCGGCCAAGCACAAGAGCAAGAAATGTCCTTGAAATGGTTGAATATTTGGGAAAAGTTCAAATACAAATGTTCATAGCAAAATACAACCCTTCAGGAAGAAATGCAGCATGACTGTCCTCTACTAACTGGCTCCTCATAGGGACAGACATCCATAAAAACATTAAAATACATAAATAAAGAAGTATCAGGATGAAACGGCAAAATAAAAGAGTGCAAAGGGGAGACAGTCCTGTCCAGGTGCCTCTGGACTGTTAAGAAGCTTAACATTCTTGCAGGGCCACTGTATGTACTGTATGTATTGGCCTTGAAAATTTCCAGCTGTAAATGCGTCTCCATGGAAAGGCTCACATCAGCAGTGCAGTGAAAACAAGGAGAGGAATATTTTGGCTCATTTGTGCCTCGGGGAACTCTTCTTCCTTTTACGCTTGAAGAAGCAGCAGCACCTGGGGGGGGTGGGGGGTGGGGGGTGGGGGTAAGAGATCAAAACTATTATGAAAACTGTGTGTCAAGGTCACACCCCATATCTATTAAAATTTACAAGAAAATACATTAGTGGGTTTGTGAAGGTCGTCACATCAACCACACAAAGTAAAACTCACAAAAAAACAACAAAACAAAAAAAAAAAAACAAAGCACAAGACGACAACATGGCCGTTAGAAAGACATGCTGCTGAGAAAGACACATGACATTGTGTCAGACGACTTCTGGGCTGCTGCCTCTAGAACACCTAATATGGAAATGTTAACTCAAGACCAAATAATAATCAATACTGTTAAAATTATCTATTAAGAGACAAGACACCCTGTCCAGCCAGTTTGATAGTGCTGTATTATGTAAGGCATTAGCTCTCTAGGTCAGTATTAGCGTTCCCCCTGTGTGCCCGTCCCTGAATTGGGATGAGTACAGGGAAAGGGAGACTCACCACAAGTTGAGCATTTTCACGCAGCTACAGAAAGCGTAGAGAGAGAGATAGAGATTAATACTGTACACACAAACAGGCGAAGTGAAAATACATGCAACATATCGAGGGTGATAGGAAATGCAATACACATACAAGGCAATGATGTGGTACAAAAGAGAAATAGCAAGACCCTGCCAAATCAAGATGGGAAGACTGCGAGGACAAAAGCTTCACAGCAAGAAGGCAAGGAAAAGACGAAGCACAGATATAGTAGAGGAGGGAAAAATCAAACAAACAAACAAAAACAACGCACTTGGCCTCATCCACCACGTCCACTTCTGCCTGCGTTGTTATTGGTGCATTGGAATGAGCTACCAGAGGGTCCTCTGCATTCAGCTCCCCGTTGGTTAAGCTGATCACCTGCAACACAGATTTTGTCCAATCAAAAAGAAGCTTGTGTGTGTGTATATGAAGGAAATTTTTAAAGCCTATGTCAGCTTCACAAAGCCTCTTGTGTAAATTTACCACCCACTGGAAAAGAAAGAACAATTGATCATTTGCTGCTCAAATGAAAATCCTTTTTTCTTAAATTTATATTTTGTATATTGTTATCATTTCCATTTTGTCCAATACAAGTGGTCCAGTACTTATAAAGTGTTCGGATTCCTTTAGGAAAAAAAAAAATCAATTCAATTCGAATTTATGTTGCACTTTTAAGGTTTTCATTTGACCCGTTCTCGTAATTAAAAATAAATAAATAACATTTTTTGGAATTTCTATTTTTCTGCAGATTTATTTTGCATGATTTGAATTGGGTGCAACTACATTCAGTCAAACAAAGTACCAGTCAGAATTTACCCTAACCACTGAACCTAGAAATTACTTGCCCTCTACAGATCTTTGTGCCTAAGTGACCATGAGTATAACTGCATCTAGTTAGAATTTTAGACATACTACTTTAGTGCCTCCAGAAATACATACAAAATACACCAACGCACCACGCAATGACTCATGAGTATAAAAATAAAAGCAATGTGGAAGCTCTTCAGCATCACTAGCACTGTTCACACGTTGTTTACATTGCCAGGGAGATGCTGCTGTCAATCAGTATGCTCGCTCACGCATCCATTTTTGTAGATTTTGACTATAATTAAATTATAGTTAGAGATATACATACGTAGTTAAACCTATGTCGACACCTGACCATCACACCCATGTGTGGATCTTCCTCAAACTGTTGCCACAATTGTGTAGAATGTCTTTGTATGTTGTAGCATTACAATTTCTCTTCACTGGAACTAAGAGGCCCAAACATGTTCCAGCATGACGATGTCCCTGTGCACAAAGCGAGGTCCATGAAGACATGGTTTGCCAAGGTTGAAGTGTCCTTCACATATCCCTGACCTCAACCCCACTGAACACCTTTTGACTAAACTGGAACACTGACTGCACTCCAGACCTCCTCAATCAACACCAGGGCCTGAACACACTAATGCTCTTGTGGCTGAATGGACAAATCCCCCAGCCATGCACCAAAATCTAGTGGAAAGCCTTCCCAGAAGAGTGGAAGTTATTATAAAAGCAAAGGGGGACTAAATCTGGAATGGGATTGTCAACAAGCACATATGGGTGTGATGGTCAGGTCAGGTCATCTTTTGGCCATATAGTGTACAGTGAGGGAAAGAAGTATTTGATCCCCTGCTGATTTTGTACGTTTGCCCACTGACAAAGAAATGATCAGTCTATAATTTTAATGGTAGGTTTATTTGAACAGTGAGAGACAGAATAACAACAAAAAAAATCCAGAAAAACGCATGTCAAAAATGTTATAAATTGATTTGCATTTTAATGAGGGAAATAAATATTTGACCCCCTCTCAATCAGAAAGATTTCTGGCTCCCAGGTGTCTTTTATACAGGTAACGAGCTGAGATTAGGAGCACACTCTTAAAGGGAGTGCTCCTAATCTCAGCTTGTTACCTGTATAAAAGACACCTGTCCACAGAAGCAATCAATCAGATTCCAAACTCTCCACCATGGCCAAGACCAAAGAGCTCTCCAAGGATGTCAGGGACAAGATTGTAGACCTACACAAGTCTGGAATGGGCTACAAGACCATTGCCAAGCAGCTTGGTGAGAAGGTGACAACAGTTGGTGCGATTATTCGCAAATGGAAGAAACACAAAAGAACTGTCAATCTCCCTCGGCCTGGGGCTCCATGCAAGATCTCACCTCGTGGAGTTGCAATGATCATGAGAACAGTGAGGAATCAGCCCAGAACTACACGGGAGGATCTTGTCAATGATCTCAAGGCAGCTGGGACCATAGTCACCAAGAAAACAATTGGTAACACACTATGCCGTGAAGGACTGAAATCCTGCAGCGCCTGCAAGGTCCCCCTGCTCAAGAAAGCACATATACATGCCTGTCTGAAGTTTGCCAATGAACATCGGAATGATTCAGAGGAAACTGGGTGAAAGTGTTGTGGTCAGATAAGACCAAAATGGAGCTCTTTGGCATCAACTCAACTCGCTGTGTTTGGAGGAGGAATGCTGCCTATGACCCCAAGAACACCATCCCCACCATCAAACATGGAGGTGGAAACATTATGCTTTGGGGGTGTTTTTCTGCTAAGGGGACAGGACAACTTCACCGCATCAAAGGGACAATGGACGGGGCCATGTACCGTCAAATCTTGGGTGAGAACCTCCTTCCCTCAGCCAGGGCATTGAAAATGGGTCGTGGATGGGTATTCCAGCATGACAATGACCCAAAACACATGGCCAAGGCAACAAAGGAGTGGCTCAAGAAGAAGCACATTAAGGTCCTGGAGTGGCCTAGCCAGTCTCCAGACCTTAATCCCATAGAAAATCTGTGGAGGGAGCTGAAGGTTCGAGTTGCCAAACGTGAGCCTCGAAACCTTAATGACTTGGAGAAGATCTGCAAAGAGGAGTGGGACAAAGTCCCTCCTGAGATGTGTGCAAACCTGGTGGCCAACTACAAGGAACGTCTGACCTCTGTGATTGCCAAAAAGGGTTTTGCCACCAAGTACTAAGTCATGTTTTGCAGAGGGGTCAAATACATATTTCCCTCATTAAAATGCAAATCAATTTATAACATTTTTGACATGCGTTTTTCTGGATTTTCTTGTTGTTATTCTGTCTCTCACTGTTCAAATAAATTTACCATTAAAATGATAGACTGATCATTTCTTTGTCAGTGGGCAAACGTACAAAATCAGCAGGAGATCAAATACTTTTTTCCCCCTCACTGTACATGTTTGGAATTTACCACTGATAACTGCATATTAAATAACAGATTATTCGTATCAAAACCAGACTGCCAGGGGCTTTAAAATTGCAGTAGCACTGTTACTCCTTGTTGTGGAGATCTTAGGAAGCGAGTATACATGAAACATATCATCAAATATAAACAAAAAGGTCAACAAAAAGGAAACTTGAAATATTCATAACGTTATCAGTTGAAAGTACTTCTGAACTCAGATAGCATGGTTGTTAAATGGTTAACTCCTTTTGAATGGCTGATTCCGATTATGTAGTTTGGGCAAATTAGCACTAAAATCTTTTGTGACAGGTTGTGAGGTCCCAAAATAGGCTCTATGGCTTTGAACCAATCGAGTCTGATATGCAAATTATTAGAGATGACACACTCAGATGTTTAGCAGTTAGCTAGCTAGTCACCTATTTGATATAACAGGATGAAAAAGACATAGTCAGTCATTGGTCCTTGTATTCTGTACCAGGGTAAAGGTGTAGAGATGTTAGTCATTCGTTTGGCCTTCATTACATATTCCACAATTATTATTCTACACAGATTATATTTAATGTTTTGAAAAGTAGATGTTCAACATATATTTGTGTACGCCATGCAAGTCCTCTCATGAGTAACGCTGTTGTACAGTCATGAGAAGTCTAACGAATGAGTCTACTGCTCAGCTACTTGCAAGGAAAAGGGGAAAAATGAAAAGAAAACAAGCAGCAATGCTTTAGCTCTGTGGTGTGGCAGAGACGAGGTGAGGGCCAGTGCGTGCGGATCCTCGCTTTACCTGTGCAGAGCCCCCATGCCGGTCAGAAGCCATATATGAGCTCAGGTAAGACAGGTTGGTGTGCCGATGAGGTTGCGTGTCCCATGCTCCCCTGTGCTCCGAGCTGACCGTCTGCCCCGCACAAAGCACCAAGACCACAACGAGGAAGGAGAAGGAGAAGGAGAGAGAGAGAGAGAGAGAGAGAGAGAGAGAGAGAGAGAGAGAGAGAGAGAGAGAGAGAGAGATGCAGGTGGCCATGCATTGCACATACATAGCACAAAACAAACAGACATGGAGGACAGCAGCAGGACAGAGAGGAGTTAGACATGTGAATGTGACGCAAGCAATGTGATAATGAGAGTGAAGAGCAAACACAGACACACACACACACACAGAAAAGCAGAAAGGTTAAAATAACTCTAACGGACTTGAAAAGAACAGAAAAGGCATAAGCTAGTGGCATGTGTCTGGACCGCCTGCAACTCAAGAGCTCAAAAGCACTTTCCAAATACGTATGAGTATGCAAGCAGCTAATATTCAGCATGATTCATCTCTCCTTTTCAGCCATTCCCTCAAGCCCCAAAAAAAATAAATAAGCACTGCTCCAGTAATGCTGTCCCTTAAAATCAGTCCACAACAACACATTACCCATCCATGTGCTCTTGTAGTGTTAGCATATTCCAAGGCCATAGCTGCTCTGCTGTACTGCAGGGGATTTTAAATGGGAGCCTTTGTCTGTTTGGACAGAACGTCCTCCCATTCGTGATATGCGTGAAGCCCATGGAGACAAGAGGATGGCTGCTGATAGTGATGAATGAACACAAGGCAAAAGCACATGGCTTCATTTGTCTCCTCACTCTTATTCTCTTGAATCACCACTATTGCTTTCTGAGTCTAGATGAAGGAACCATATCCAGAAAGCATTTTAGTAGTAATAAGGTCAGGAGAACTAATCCTAGAAGAGCAGTTTGAGATAGTTCATGAATGTAGGCCCAAGTACAGCACTTGGGTGATGGCTGTAGTTAAGGAGCAGTCAGAGATCAGCTAGAGCAGCGTCAGGACAGACGGAGTGTAGCACCACTCCAGCTCAGCCAATGGAGCCCAGGCAGCGCGGCAAATCAGGATGCAGCGGGGCCGCTGGAGGAAGGGGGTGGGGCTGGAGCTTTTCCAGGATGGAAATTAATTTAGCTCTCCAAGGCTATCTTCCTGATTCCACTGCTCTTTGTTTCACTCTCACATCAACTCTGCCTATACCTTCAATACATTGCATACCTAACATGGTGCTAAACAACCAAACTGGTCAGAAGAACATTTTCTCTTCAAAGTCTCTAATGATATAGATAGATTATTTATACACACACACACATACATACACACATATACATACATACATACATACATACATACATACATACATACATACATACATACATACATACATACATACATACATACATACACACATACATACATACACACATACATACATACACACATACATACATACACACATACATACATACACACATACATACATACACACACACACACACACACACACACACACATACATACACATACACATAAAAACATAAGCACTGATGCTGATGTACCTGGTTCCGCAGCGGCTGATGTTGTGAAGGTCTTTCTCTGTTGGCGTGGGATTCTCTAGTGATAGCAGAGGCTCCTGAATCCACATGAACTGACCCGACTGGTGTCGGCTAGGAGACAAAATGAAATTTAGGCCTGTTCAGAGAAGTTCACAAACTACAAAGTCACATAAGACCAGCTTCTGTCTAGAAATTCAACATCGAAGCCAACACTACCACTTTACTAACAAAAGCTGCCACTTTATTAACAAATGCAAAAGTAACCATAGATTACCAACTACTATTAGCGCCGAGCCTTTACAGGAAATACTCACAATCGGTCTGCCGACCCAGTCGTACGTGTAGTCGAATGTATATCCTTTCCTTTCAAATAGTTCAGTGAAGAGAGTCCTTAGATACTCATAATCTGGCTTCTCAAAGAAATCTAACCGCCGTACGTAGCGCAAATACGTAGCCATCTCCTCTACAGACATATAAAAAAAAAAAAAAGACATTGGAGTTGCGATCTGGCATTCAATACCAATATCATTATTAATAACTTTAATATCATATTTGTCTGACTATCATATCATACAATATTAATCCGACTGTCTCTAGGCAACCGCTGTATGACACCCATCGAAGAGTTTCATTATTAGGCCTGCTGAATACAATTTTTGATGATAAACACATAATTTTTGGTTATATTTTTACTGTTAAGCAGTAGTGATGTGTCGGTCATGAACGATTCGTTTATTTTGAACGAATCTTTAATATTACTCGGGAACAATATGTCTCAGAGAGTGATTCGTTCATTTTGTGTTGACTGCGTGTGTGCTGAAACATCCCCATAGGTTCTGAACAGGAAACAGAAACGATTAGCTCAGCTCTCGAGTCTTCGGGTTCGAGTCGTTCGTTCATCACGTCACAGCCCCAAATTCTGAATGCGGTGGGGCTGTGACGTGATGAACGAACAATTCGAACCCGAAGACTTGAGAGCTGAACTAACTGTTTCTGTTTCCAGGGAACAGACGAGACAAATGTGAAAAGAACGACTCGGATCGAGAGGTGAGGTAAACTAACAGACTCCACAGCATGAAGACCTAATGCTAAACAATTAATGAATCATTTCTGTTCCTCATAATTTGGCCTTGGCTTAATTAGCCTATAGTTTATTTTTTATTCCAAATGTGATCGTTTGCGTAAGTACTAGACGTGTTGGGGAATTTAACATGCAACATTTTAATTATATTCTGCTGAAATGAACGAAATGACTCGAAAAAAGATTCGTTCATTTTGCTGAACGAGATTCAAAGATCCGGGTCAGTAAAATGATCCGAACTTCCCATCACTATTAAGCAGTTAAGTTTACAGAATGTTGTTAGAATGTAAATCATTAACATAATAGCTCATATTACCCACTGGACACCAGGAGGCTATTCTTTTACGTAAAATGCAGTTAAATTTTGAACAGGCATGCGATCATTTATGTAAATGAGCTCCAAGTTTATCTTAACATTAAGCTTCAAATGACAGTGAGAGAGGTTCAGTCATACCTGGAAAGTTCTCACAGAGAACCTCAATGGGAGTGTTTCGCTTGGTGTCTCCAATTTTCTGATAACGTTCTTTCAACGTGTCTGCCTGTTGCACAGGAGAGAAAGTCATTCTCTCTTTATCCCAATGAGCTAGTGAAAAAAAACTGCTTGTTCAAGAAAGACGAGAAATAAAAGGTCAGGGAAATAATGCCACCGGTCACACTCACCTTCAGCCCCTGCCACGGCAGACTACCCCGCAAGAAGTACATAAACATGTGGCCGAGTGCTTCCAGGTCATCCCGCCGACTTTGCTCTTAAAAAAAAAACCCATCAAGCAAAGTACGTTTTTAATATATCAGCTGATCTCTTGCAGCTCAGTGAACCAAACTCATGGGTGGTATGTACTGTATAAAACCGCTCAGAGTAAAATGTCACATGTTTGGATGTGCCTGTGCGTACCTTTTCCTAAATGTGTGTTGATGGACATGTAACGTGCTGTGCCAGTCAGGCTCTTGTGTTCTCTGTAAGGAATGTGTTTTTTGGTCTCTGGGTCGATATATTCTTTTGCAAGACCAAAGTCAATGATGTGGATGATGTGCTCCTTTTTACTGCCCTGACGCCCAATTAGGAAATTCTCTGGCTTGACGTCCCGGTAGATGAGGTTTTTTGAGTGGACGTATTCCATCCGAGTTATCTGTACACACACACACACACACACACACACAAAACAATAAATCAGCCAACAATTTGAATTTGGACCATTTGAATTACCTAGCAACACTAGCGTAGAGGTTAAGCCAGTAAGCTTTTCGAGTTTAAACTTATTACAGGAAAAAACCTTGATCGTTACGATCATTATGAGCAGGTGCATAGACGAGTGACAGCAACATGCTCATTTTTTTTGTTTTCCCCTTCTTTAACACATCTGATTCAACTTGTCAGCTGATTAACAGACCCCTCACAAGAAGAGTCAGATGTGCCGGAAAACCACACACACAAAAAAGAGCCCACGGCTGGAATCGTGATCCACTCATGCAATCAGATATGTGGCATGTTATAAACCTCTCAAAGAACAGATCACAGACTTATGGCTTTTGGAGCCTTTAATGGAAGCTGTGCTTACCAGCTGAATTGCAATCATGAGGACCGTCTTCAAGGAGAATGTTCGGTCACACAGGTCAAACAAGTCCTCCAGACTGGGACCTAGCAGCTCCAGAACCATTGCATTATACTTCCCACATGGGCCAAAGTAGTACACCTGTGGCAACCCTTCCACTGAGAGAGCAAGAGAGCAAGTTAGTTAGCTTTTAATTACTAACATTTAGAAAAAAAAATATTATATATAAAAAATATTAAAGCCATTTGATGGCTAAATGAACACCTTGTGAAATAAAAACAATTGTGAAATTGTTTTAGGCTCTGTAACTTGTCGATTTCTATTAGGAAAGTTCTGCATAAAAGACAGTCCTCCCTGCCTTTCAATAATTCGGCACAGGAAGCTCATACAAGAACAGCAAAGCACACAAAGCAAACACTACAGTGGAGTTACTGATGCATCTTATTAAAGCAATGGCTGATGGTTGATGATGAGCCACATAGTCTGGATCCACTTTTGCTGACAACAGCTCACTTGACACAAATGCCTAACAAAATGAAGTGAAACTGGAAATTGGACAGGGCAAGATGAAACTTAAGAGGAAACTGGCTTTTCAGCTATGACACATAGGAAGAGACAAGCAAACTGATTTCTGAGCTTGCTTTGCTATTTCTGCTTGGTCATCTCAGAGAAATGACTCAACAGTGCTATCTGTCAGGGATCTGAATATTATAATATATTCCTTTTGTCAGGGAAAGAATACATACACAGAAAATTCAGTATGAATTTCACACTAATATTTAATTACATAATGACCAATATAACTACAAATTTACCCCAATTCAACAGACTGAATAAATTCCACTGTTCTCCTCCTTAAAATCAGCAACGTATGCACTAGATCTGATATCTTTGCATTTTCTTAAACAAATACTACCAGAAGTAGTAGTGAACGTTATTAGAAATAATAAACTGCCTTATCATTCGCTATGCACCTAATAAAAAAATGAAAAAAAATTGACCCATGTCAGCTGTAAAACTATAGATGACTATTGATAGCTATTGATCAACCACGCCGTTATCACCAAGATCCTAGAAAACATTGTAGCTCAGAAGCTGAGATCATACTTGCATAGGAATCACACACATTTCAGTCAGGGTTTAGGCCTAATCACAGTATTGAGTCAGCACTACTTAAAGTAGTAAATGACCTAATACTGACCTCAGTACTGATCAAAGTTGCTGCTCTTTGCTTGTATAATGTGCACCGATAAGCCATAACAATAAAACCACTGAGAGGTGAAGTGAATAACATTGACTCTCTCATTACAAAGGCAGCCGTCAAGGAGTGGGATATATTAGGCAGCAGGTGAACAGTCAGTTCTCAAAGTTGATGTGTTGGAAGCAGGAAAAATGGGAAAAGATCAGAGTGACTTTGTCAAGGGCCAAATTGAGATGGCTAGACAAGTGGGTCAGAGCATCTCCAAAATGGCAGGTCTTGTGGGGTGTTCCCGGTATGCAGTGGAAGGACAACTGGTGAACCGGTGACCGGGTCATGGGTGCCCAAGGCTAAGTGAAGAAGTGATGAAGCTACCGTAGCACAAATTGCTGAAAAAGTCAATGCTGGCTATGATAGAAAGTGGCAAGGTAATCCGACAGAGGAAGTGTGATGCTCTGGGGGATGATCTGCTGGGAAACCTTGCACTGGCATTCATGTGGATGTTACTTTGACACGTACCACCTACCTAAACAATGTTGCAGACCAAGTACACCCCTTCATGGCAACGGTACTCCCTAATGGCAGTGGCCTCATTCAGGAGGATAATGTGCTCTGCCACACTGCAAAAATTGTTCAGGAATGGTTTGACAAACATGACAAAAGAGTTCATGGTGTTGACTCGGCCTTCAAATTCCTCTGATCCCAATCCGATTGAACATGTGTTGGGATGTGCTGGACAAACAAATCCAATCCATGGAGGCCCCACCTCGCTTACAGGACTTAAAGGATTTGCTGCTAACGTCTTGGTACCAGATACCACAGCACATTTGGCTCGACGAGTCCAAGCTGTTTTGATGGGGGACATACACAAAAATGGGCAGGTGTTTTTAATGTTATGGTTAATTGGTGTATAATGCCCAGTCAGCGCTGTGCAAATCAAAATAATGTTATAGACAAATTAGAAAAAGTTGTACTGGTTAAAGAAATGCCTCTTACCTGTCTCAGATTTGACCAAGTATGAAATTGTTAATGGTATTAGCTTCCATTGCTATGCTGATGCACAGCTGTATGTTTCAACAAAACCAGATAACATGACAGAATGTGTAAAGGTCATTAAACACTGGGTGCTGAGTAACTTTCTACTACTTACAGTAATTCCAACAAGACAGAAGTACTTCTATTAGGAAGAAAGAAAGCTAGAATTAAGCTTTCCGATTATGTGGCAACTCTTAATGGTTTTTCATTTACATCATACGCAGCAGTAAAAAACCTTGTGTGATTATCGATGCAAGTCTCTCATGTCGATTATACGACTAGGATAGCATTTTTTTCCATCTCAGAAACATTTCCAAGAAATACAATGTCAACATGATGCAGAAAAACTACTTCAAGCATTTATTTCACCCAGACTTTAATGACAGGTTTATGGTTACATTTACTACTCCATGTATGTAGTACCAGGGTGGAGCCTCATATTCATTAGCTTTATTCATTAGTCATACATTAACTAAACGCAGCTCACAGCAGGACGCATGGCCTTTTTTTGCACAGGTTTTATTCACGTCTTACATGTCTAAGGGAATCAGGACTGATTGAAAGACTTGTCAAACCTGAAGTCAGTTGTGTGTTACGCACATTGAAAAAACATGCCAGGTGTGAACAAGTCTTTACTCTTAAATGCTGACACACTGTTTTACAATTCACCAACAACCAGTTCCACTGCCTGTATATCATTCCACTTCAGCATTAATCATGAGAAGAGTTTACTACATGAATCACAGCATCCAGCCTTTGGAGAAACACAACTAATCCCACACCAGGCTTGAATCACTCACTCAGCAACACCATGTTCAACATCTAACTGGAAAATGACTGACACTCATACCTAAAGCCAGTATTAAGCTGTATTAAAGATGATATTGATATTTGACGTCCACGTCCACATTAGTGATTTGGTTGGTGCATATGTGGAAGTATGACATAAGGGGTGTGAGAATTTACAAGTACAAGACCATTTAGATGATCCACTCATTCATGCAATGAAAGGGATATGGAAACTCTCTCCCATGAGGAAATCTGTCTCCCCTGAATATCAAGTAACTGTCTTTAGTGTATACAACCCAATACTTATAGATGTGTACGCATGGAAAAAGAGAGAAAGAGAGAGAGAATTTCTCAGCTACATACAGAAACACAGCCCACTCACTTCCCTCAAAACCACTGATCACGTATCTGCCATGACTCACTAAAGCAGTGGCACAAACATGGAGTGGTAGAGATTAGAAGAGTGGAGATACGGGTGAATAAACAGACAGGCAAAAGTCCTACACTGCTGGCAGGGGAATAATGTAGTTAGTCTCTCTCTCTCTCTCTCTCTCTTTCTCACTCTCTCATGTTCGTCCTCAGTGCCAGATGGCATGATAATTCCCTGGGTGTCCTGGCTCCACCCAACACACGTATACAGGGCTAATAAAATATTTAGCACATTTAGCAAGATAAGATATTGAGTTTCACCAGCATTTCAAATGACTTTTCAAAAGTATAGAATCTAGAGTATCATTCTTAATGTTCAGCACTTTGCAAAAACCTGATCATTATGGTATTCTGCAATTCATTAATGTTTCTAATGAAATCATAGATGTGTTTTATAATCATAGATCCTTTTATAATGCAAAAGAAAGAAAGCTACTTGAGTCTTCGCTGGAGATGGTGACTGCTGCACCATGTAGCGACGGTGTGTTCTACTCGGACTGGGGATAAGGAGGAGGAGGGCAAAATAAGTGGGGTCATCAAGAGGAGTACTTCTTGTCATTCAGCGCAACACTCTAGCATTATGGATTAATTAACATACAACAAACCTAGCAAAGCTCTCATGTGTGTCATTATGCTTGATATATTACAGGACATTGGTGCCATCATATACAGTACGTGTCCTTAATTCTATACTCTGTATGTCCTAATTTACCAAATCACACAGAGTGACACTTTTGCACTGAATTGGCAGTTTGCCAGTGTCTTAAATAAACTATATAACCAACACTTGATGATAATCAGAAATAAATACACCTGAACACCTGCCCATTCACGTTATTATCCAGTCAGCCAATCAGGTGGCACCAGTGCAATGCATAAAATCAAGCAGACACAGGTCTTCGGTTAACGTCCACATCAAACATCAGGTCAGGGAAAAGCATCTCAGGATGCACAATGGAGTTAAAGAATAAAAAACATCAACTGTGAGCCAGTGTCCAATAATGAGTCTTTATTGGTCACATATACATTACAGCACAGTGAAATGCTTTTCTTCGCATATCCCAGCATGTTAGGGTCAGAGCACAGGGTCAACCATGATACAGCGCCCCTGGAGCAGAGAGGGTAAAGGGCCTTGATCAAGGGCACAACAGTGGTAGCCGGGCAGTGCTGGGGCTTGAATCCCCGACCTTCTGATCAGTAACCCAGAGCCTTAACCGCCAAGCCACCACTGCCACTGCAATACTGACTCCACCACTGCCTCTTCAATATTGACTCCACCACTGACTCCAATGTAATCTGAGATTCATGTTCTTGGCTGACAGGAGTGGAACCCAATGTGATCTGCCGTCATAGCTCATCTTCCTCAAAGTTTGCTCTGTTGTGTGTTCTGATGATACTTTTCTGTTCACCACAACACCATAAAAAGTGTTGTTTTTTTTAGTTACTCCAGCCTTCCTGTCAGCTCGAACCAGGCTGGCAATTCTCCTCTGACCTCTCTCATCAACAAGGCGTTTTCACCTGCAGAACTGATGAACACTGTATGGTTTTTTATTTAGTTTTCTTGCACCATTCTGTGCAAAATCTTTAGTGACTTAAGTGTGAAAATCCCAGGAGATCAGTGGTTTCTAAAAAACTAAAATGACTATATAAAAAAAAAATGTACTGGTGTCACAAACAACGTGCACTTCACAGCAAAGCCACGACAGCAAACTAAACTTCCTGTGTACAGCATAAGTGCAGCACCCTCAGATACAATCTTCTACTGTTGACCTAAATGTGGCACCATTCACAGCTAACCACCAGGTTACAGCTAACATACAAATACAGCCAACATTAGCAGTTTTACTACTACAGACAGTCAGGAGGACAAGAGCCTGATATTAAACAAAAAGAGGCTCTTTGTTTTCACACTTGCACGGTATACACATTCTCCCATTAACACAAGCACTCTATATCAGCACAATGAGCATGTGTCTCATCAACACTACAGGGAGAGGGCTGCTGTTGGCACCTGGGCTTGCAAGAATAAAGTGTGTGTGTGTATGCGCGTGTGCAAGCAAAAGTGGAAGAGAGATATAGAACAAGAGAAAGAAGTGTTTCATTGTCGTTTTTTTTTGTTGGTTGGTTGGTTTCTTTTTACAATACTCCTACCTAAAATGACTCAATTTGTTAAAGAATGCAAGAATTTTTGCAATCATTATCTAGAACTCTCCATGCCATTACATCAACACTACGATATCACACTACGTCAGGTTACAGGACTGGTGTAGCTCATTACTTAAAATGTCTTAAAACAAAGAAATAAGCAAACGTGTAACGGAAATAGAAAAAAAATATGAATGGAGAAAGAGAGACTGAGATTAAACAATTAGTGCATGTGTGTTGCTTTAGATGAAAAAAAGAAAGGGAAGGGTGTGTGTGTGTGTGTGTGTGAGAGAGAGAGAGAGAGACACAGAGAGAGAGATCAGTCACCTGTGCTGCCCAGGGTTTTATAAAAACGGTACTCCAAATGCAGCTGTGGCGCCCTCGACTTCACAGGTTCCTGGAACCAGGAGAAAGAGAACAGTTTGGAAACCACATAGTTTTACATGCACGATTAGATTAAAATACACCTTTATAAACAGCAGCATTTCTATTCTTGCTACAGTACTAAATTATCTAATTTCATTTAGAGGGACCTTATATTACACTATTGTGTGTGAGAGATATAAAATATATATATACACACATATACACACACACACACACACACACACACACACATATACATACATACACATACATATATATACATACATACATATATATATATATATATATATATATATATATATATACACACACACACACACACACACACACACACACACGGAAAAAATAAGTACACCCCATGGAAATTACTGGCTTTTTGATATATTTGGACAAGCAAACATTTAACATTGTACATGATTTTCCTTATGGTGGAATGATGCATTTCAAATAAATTTGGAGATCGCTTTAACTCCCTTGCCAGACTCATAGGCATCCACAACCTTTTTTCTGAAGGCCTTACAGAACTCTCTAGATCTTGGCATGATGACACCACACACCTCAATAACAAAGGGATCACCAGACACTAGATATGAGAGGTTTAAATAACGCCTGCACTCCCTAAGCAGGTTCTAATCACTGGCAGCCAATCTTGAACACCTGATTCTAATTTTATGGATTTTAAAGTGTGATTAACGTAGGGGTGTACTTACTTTTTCCCATGTGACTGATCTGTTTTTTTGTTAATCTAAACTGTGAAAATTACTACAAAATGTAAATTTTATGTGTAATTTGATAGTGCATCAACTTTATTAATAGGCACTGTTTCAAAGAAGATCAAATGTTTGCTTGTCCAAATATGTTTATAAAATAAAAATAAAAATAAATAAATAAATAAAAAGAGCCAAGCATTCCATGGGGTGTACTTACTTGTTACTTCTTACAGTTGCGGTCATAATTTTACATACACCATGCAGAATCTGCAAAATGTTAATAATTCAAAAAACAAGAGGGATCATTAAAATTGCATTTTGTTTTTTATTTAGTGCTGCCCTGAATAAGCACATTTCACATAACAGATGTTTACATACAGTCCACCAGACACAATAATAACTTATTCATAGTTATTCATTCGAACTTACACGAATGAACCAGTTAAAAATTTACACACCCGTGATTCTTAATACTGTGTGTGGTTATCTGGATGATCAACAACTGCTTTTATGTTTTGTGATAGTTGTTCATGAGTCCCTTGTTTGTCCTGAGCAGTTAAACTGCCCACTGTTCTTCAGAAAAATCCTCCAGATCCCGCACATTCTTTGCTTTTCCAGCCTCTTCTGCATATTTGACCCCTTTCCAACAGCGGCTATATGATGTTGAGCTCCATCTTTTCACACTGAAGACAACTGAGGGACTCATACACAACTATTACGAAAGGTGCAAACATTCACTGATGCTCAAGAAGGCAACATGATTAAGCATTAAGAGCCAGGGGGGCGTAAACTTTTGAACAGGTTGATCGGTGTAAGTTGTTAGTATTTTGTGTTCTGGGAGACATGTAAATATCTTATTAAGCGTCTGAAGGGTAGTACTGAATGAAAAAAAGAGCTTTAAACAAAACGATTTACACCAACCATCCTGTTCAAAATTTTACACCCCCCTGGCTCTTAATGTAGTGTGTTGAAATCCAGTTGTTATTGTGTCTTGTGGACTATACGTAAACATCTGTTATGTGAAATAGCTTATTCAGGGCAACACTAAATAAACAATAAAATGAAATTTTTATTGTTTAAAAAATACTATTAACATTATGCAGGTTCTACAAGGCATATGTAAACTTATGACCTCAACTGCATTCATATATTAAAATCAATATGTTTCTGTTGTTTTTTTATACAAAATATAATACAAAAAAATATTATGAGCAGCATGTACTGAAGAACAGGACAATCAGATCAAAATAATTATTCAAGAGTTTCAAACCCTTTCCTGTACGGTCTAATTTAGGGCCCTGATCATTTAACAAGCGCAACCAATTCTCAAGCCCTTGTTTAACCTTTGTAAAATGGAGGAATCTTTTGGCCACTTACCAATTTTATTGCGACATACTCATTGGTGTAAAGGTTCTTGCCTGGAAAAAAATAGAAATAAACTGTTACATCTTATGAGCTGGCTTACTAGAACTGGCATAAAACGTTTTACTAATAATCCCAGTCTTTTACTAAACAAAACAAAACAATCGACTGTTCGAGTGGAGAAAGTAAATATCAAGATGAACTCAGCTGTAGAACACTTCGAACGAGCTTGACTGCAAAGGGTAATATTTTGAGCATAAGCGTTCATGAACTTCACCATCTCGCTTCACTCAGCTTGAGTGATATAGCTATGTATGTCTGTCTGCAGCTGGGGATTGGAGAACTCTGTCTTAACCATTTCCATCAATTACAGACATACCGTAATGAGACAGAACAAAAGACTCAGCAAAGGGAACAGTTCAATAAACAACATGACATTCTGTCGTGTGCAGGTTTTTACTTGTCTACACCTCACCTCCAAAACCATTTCGCTCACTCACGGCATGTTGAAGAGCCCTACAACAAATTCACCATAAATTTCATATATAAAGGTATTCCTTGTTTGATGATTTCTTTCTTACTGGTTACATTAATTCACTGCATCAAGCCCACAGGCCACCTGTTGAACAGCCCTGCATTTATGCCTTATTTTAACAAGACGATAAGATAAGAGTGGTCCTGGGTACCTCATGCTCTGTACATTTTTGTTTTTCCATGGTCATTAGCTAAGAAATTTAGTCAGATGTCGGTTTGACAACACAAAACTATATAGAGCATGGCTTCCTTCATGCTTCGATGGGAAACTACAAACCTATAATGCATATGACTTTTTTTTTTAAATGCAATTTCAATGAATTGATTATTTAACTAAAGCAATGAACATGTTACATTACTGTTATATTGTGAAAAACAAACAAACAAAAAAAACAGATATTAAAAGAAGTGCAAAATAAATTCCAATTTCTTTCGAAAGGCATCTAACCTATTCCACTAATGTGACGCTACAAAACACTGTTAATAGTTCCAGCTCCAAAAGCCACATAAATTCAACAAAAAGCAAACTGAACTACAAAGGGCAAGAAATTTGATTTATTTCTTTGAGCTTGATCTCTCACTTTGCTAGTATAATATTTTTGCTACAGAACAGTACAATGCATGTTTAGAAAAACTAAACCAGGCCTTTAATAAAATGAAAGTGAATCGAAGTATGCATGCAGAAACATATAATGTACAACCTCAAACCCAATACAGTGCCCAAAAATGTGACAAATATGGACATTGTTAGAAGACAAATTACCTACTGCCTGCATAAACTTTAGGCTATCTTGGCTAATGAGTTGTCTAGCTCAGCATTTCCCAACCTTTTTTCAGTCAGGGCACCCTTTGAAAACACTAATGCTAGACAGCATTAGCTACAATGAGGATGAAGCTGATGGTCCAGAAGCATTTCTTTTAAGAAATCTGTCCATATTCTTTTGCACTATACACGCATCGTCACACGCTAATTATTAGGAGAAAACACACGCATACGTTACGCATACTGAAGTTGACGTGCTGCTGACAGGTCAGCGAGGGGGGCGGAGGGGGAGGAAATTATTATTATTTTTATCATATAATTTTTTTATTGTTATTGCCATGTGCGTGTGTGCCTGTCTTATTATTTCTGTGTCTGTGCTATTATTTCAAACTTCAGATATTTATCATATATATTAAAAGTTTTATACACATTTTAGAATTTTGGAAAGGTTTTAAGGATTTTTTTTTTTACACGGCGCCCCAGGGTGCCACGGCTCCCCAGTTGGGAAACACTGGTCTAGCTAGTCGCACTAGTTTGGTACAGAGATAAAAATGTACCAAGCTTCAGCTCCCCAAAGTTTCCACATCCGATCTTCTTCCCCACGCGGAAGTTTGGGCCGACCATCAGCACACCAGACGAGCCAGAGCCAGACGGGCGAGAGTGTGTGTTGCGGCTCTGAGCAGTCTTAGTGTTCCGTGCCGGCCGCTCGCTCTCCTTCTCCCGCGTATGCTCCATGGCTCTGGGCACCGAGGGAGCAAGAGAGGCCCCTGAAAGAGCACCTCAGTCTGGCACTGTGGGCATGGGATAGCAGGATCAGGAACCACACGCCAGCCCCTCTCACTGCATGATAACTGACCTGGGCACAAAAAACAAACCAAAAAACAAAAAAGTTATCCATCTGAAAATCACTGTCATATTACGCATTAGCCTTTGGCCATTGATATGAAGAATGAGCATCAGAACTCAATGCTTTCCCAAAGTAATTACAGTTCAGAGGTTAGTACATAAAGCAAAAGCAAAACAAAAAAAGAGAAAACAGAAATTATTATTAATTTAATCTTAACTTAAGAGTGGTAATTCTTCCTGTGTGTTTTAGGCATTAATATATGACCCACATATTGTTAGTGTTGCACAAGTATTGAAAGTTTGAAACCTTTTCAAAAAAATTCAATGGTTCAATTATACAACATAATTCAATACCTTCAATTATGCACAAAAATTTAAAGACGCCAACACTAATCAATGCGATTCGACTCAATTTTTATTTGTAGAGCACTTTTGACAATGGACATTATCACAAAGCAGCTTTACAGGAAACGTATGGATGAAAATGCATGGAATGTAATTAGACATCGCATTCTGCCTTTAACCTACAAGCTTAAGAAGTGTATTTGGGCAAATTTTTGACCATCTTAATAACCAAAAACTAATATGCAAATACCTTCACAATAAAACAGCCATCAAGAGCAACTTGATTAAGCATCTAGCTGACAAGCATCATGACCTCTACAAAGACTTGGTGGGTCTGACAGCTATACAGTGGGGAACGTCTGCATTGATTAAAATGTTTTACTGAGTGTTTTACTAACAGGTTTTTTTTTCCCCTTCAGGGATGTGGCTAACCATTTTCCTGTGCAGTGACTCATGAAGCTCTTGAGAAGGCATTCACTTCTTTGTTATTGCCATCACATCTCCTCGTGCCTTTGCTCGCCACTGGTGGGACACTTTTTTTAGCTTCACTACAGTAAAGTATTAGAATGCATCAATAACTGCTATAACTAACTAGTCTATTTCAAAACATTGAATGAAACCATGTTTGTTTTTAATTATTAATAATCATTTAGTAGCTTATTTGTTTTGAATTATGAAGAGTTACCAACCTAAAGTTTGGGTCTTCAACTTTTGGCCAAAGTACTACTTTGGTATCGAGAATCATGAAATGATCTTCATTTTAATTTTAGTTATTGCAATGCACTGCGATGTACTTGGCAATTATCTTATGTTAGTCTGTCATTTATGGTGTGCAAATGACATGACCTTAAAAATTGTATGACACCTTGCAGAGTGCGATTTTGCAACTTGTAGGGGTTGTTTAAGACTGGAACAATTAGTGAGTCACTGTCGTGATAAAAAAAAAAAAAAAGTATTTCATATTCAATGCATTGATCATTTAAAAAAAATGGACACATGGCCATTTTAGCCAGATTTAAAAGAACTGGAAATTCAGGAGAATTTGAACTTCAGAAGAAGTATTTTTTAAGGGTTCAAATTTTTTTCCCACCAAAACCCAAAGTCGTCCATTTAACTTAAAAACTCAGATAGCCATTCTGTACAATTGTGGTGAGCAGAAAAGCATCTCGGTATGCATAACATGTCGAACCTTGAGGGGTATGGGCTACAACAGCAGAAGTCCATGTCAGGTTCAACTTCTGTTAGCCAAGAACAGAACTCTGAGGCTGCAGTGGGCACAGGCTCGCCAAAACTGGACAGTTGAAGACTGGAAAAACCGTAGCCTGGTCTGATGAATCCCGATTTCTGCCGAGGCACACAGATGGTAGGGTCAGAATTTGGTGCCAACTGCATGAATCCATGGGTCCAACCTGCCTTGTGTCAGCAGTCCAGACTGGTGGAGGTGATGTAGTGGTGTGGGGAATGATTTCTTGGCACATATTGGGTCCGTTAATACCAAATCAATCATCGCTTGAATGCCACAGCCTGTTTGAATATTGTTGCTGACCATGTGCATCCCTTCATGTCCACAATTTACCATCTTCTAATGGCTACTTCCAGCATGATAATGCACCGTGTCTCAAAGCAAACGTCGTCTCAAACTGGTTTCATGAACACGATAGTGAGTTCATTGTTCTTCAGTGACCTTCCCAGTCACCGGATCTGAATCCAGTAGAACATCTTTGGGATTTGGTAGAACGGGAGATTCACAGCATGAAAGTGCACATGATTGCATCACACAATTCCTGCAGATTCTTCAAGTCAACATGGACCAGAATCTCAAAGGAATGTTTCCAACATCTTGTGGAATCCATGCCATGAAGAATTGAAGCTTTTTTGAGAGGAAAGGGAGGTCCGACCCAGTATTAGCACAGTGTTCCTGATAAAATGTTCCACGGGTGTACGTTCGATAGCTAATGCTAACTAAGGTTTATAAAGGACTTAGCTGTCACTGGCTAAATGTTAGCTTGTTAGCACCAAAAACAGTTAAATGCACCACCATTCCATTCTGTTGCTATGTACTGTAGAGTAACATGATACCATCAAGTTGCCTGGAACAACAATATGTTGGTTCTGGGGAGTGTGATCAAGGTGTCAGTGGGGGACACCTCCACCGCCAATAAGTCTAGTCCTTATTCATTTGTATTATTATTAATTTATATGCCTGATATACCATCAAAATATACATCAAACAGGAAGAAAGCTTTTGAAGAAAAATTATTTCAGACCTTGCAGTGAACCTGACCCTGTTTGGATAAATTCAAAAATCTTATCAGTTAATTTGCTGGTTTCAATGATAATTTCATACAAATCCTACAAACATTCAACCACTCCTTCTTGAGACATCGCACTAACAAGAATCTCGGACAGACAGACAGACAGATGTATGGACAGACAGAAAGATGGATGGATAACCCAAAACAGCCTGGCAAAAATCTGGTGTTATCACTGCCACAAATGGAATTTTGACATTATTTACTAATAAGCTGCTCCTCAATTTTTTTTTTTACCAACTAAAGAGACCATAGCCCTACCCATTTGTTTTCTATTGCCTCAGAAGACTGAGGTTCGCAAATTCAAAAGGTCAAAGTTCACCTAGATAAAGTCAACAAAAAGCAAAAATAGCCACCATCATATTTCATGTCCACATCCTTTCACTTTCAGTGAGCTGGCTTTTCTGTTGGTCGAATTTTATTCACATTCAGTCTGACAGCTACCTTAACTGAAAAAGCAGAAAAGTGTAGCTTCCAGGTGTCTCCTCTATTGCTGTAGAAAAAAACTTTAAAAAAAATAAACTTCGTAAACACTTTTACAGTTAGTGAACTTTAAATACTGGCATATTAGCCAGTTACTCAATCATTTGCTGATGCCTTACTGACTGAAAGTGGGGTTTACTATTTGAAATAAATAGTCCAGAGCTGTTCAATTCAAATTTAGCTAAACAAGGACTTCATGGAAATGTGGAATATAGTTGTGCTAAATAGTGTTTAACTGTACGATAAGACAGACTGTGTTGAGGAGTTGCACTGGGAACCACTGCAGTTAATAACCTGAACAAGAAAAATTCAAGCATTCAAATACAAGTACTTTTGCATATATTTGTTTTGACATGATGCAAGTAAAATACACTGTTTGTGGACACTGGACCATCATACCTACAAGTGCATCTCAAAAAATTAGAATATCGGGGAAAAGGTCATTTTTTCCTGTAATTTAATTCAAAAAGTGGAACTTTCATATATTCTAGATTCATTACACAAAGTGAAATATTGCAAGGCTTTTTTTGTTTTAATCTTGATGATCACGGCTTACAGCTCATGGAAATCAAAAATCCAGTATCTCAAAATATTAGAATAAAGAATTTATAATACAGAAATATCGACCTTCTGAAAAGTATGTTCATTTATGCACTCGATACTCGGTCGGGGCTTCTTTTATACGAATTACAACTTCTTGAGATGCACCTGTATATGATATAATTATAGGTTATAGTAACTGACAGTCTACTGTGAAGGTTTTCCTCTAGAGTCTGGAGCGTGGCTGTGGGAATTTCTGCTCATTCAGCCACAAGAGCATTAGTGAGGTCAGGCGCTGATGTTAAGTGAGGAGGTCTGGGGTGCAGTCAGTGTTCCAGTTCATCCCAAAGTCATAGTGGAACAGTTTTGGGCCTCTTAGTTCCAGTGAAGGGAAATATTAATGCTACAGCATACAAAGATATGCAACACAATTGTGTGCTTCCAACCTTGTGGCAACAGTTTGGGGAGAAACCACATATGAGTATGATGGTCAGGTGTATATGTACAAACATTCAGAAAGAAGGGTAGTTTTCCTTGTGGCTGTGGTAGTACCAAGTATCAAGTGGTGGTTTCTTTTGTACCTTTAGTATGTATCTTTCACCTGGAAATGAGAATACAGTCTACATTAACTAATAAACTAACTGGACCTTAAGGACCACTGATGTACCTTTTTTTTGGCTCTTTACTTTTTACTAAATGCATCTTCCTGGGTACAACATACATATTAAATGGTCCCCCACCCAATGCCACCAAAGCAACAAGGAAAAGTACAGTTTGGCACCTTTATTTCTGAGCATGTACCCAATAATAATAAGAGCGCTGATTTGAATTTCTGTAGAATCTATAAACAACGAACAGCATTTTCATTGTTTTGTTGGGTTTTGTTTTTGCCAAAAAAAAAAAAAAAAAAAAAGAGTTTAGTAAAATATTAGTGAATGTCATAACTGTTAATGATTGATGAATAAATCTTGGCTGACAGTACAACTTCAGCATTGATACTGTATTTATGTGTTAACACTTCCTCTATAAGATAATGTCATATAACCTGCTTTAAGGAAACACGCACCCAGATGCAAGCCTTCCACAAGCCCTGCTTGAGATAATATTAACACAGAATGCCTCTTAGAGAGCACGAATCATATTCTCTGAAATACCTCACCATGATTTTTAAGGATCAGGCCCTGACTAATCAATGGAGCACTTTAAAATGGAAGAAACTTTACAGATCAAAAATATCAATTTATTCCAGCAGTCTAACATAAACATGAGATCATTCTCTTATGGCAAATGTGGAAATAAATTCTCTGTGTTTTGTGTATCCATGGATTACAACTGTAATAAAAAAAACACTGACTTTATTTACAGGCATTATGGTATAAACTAGCGATTAATAGCTCATACAACCTGTTATGTACTATTCTAATCTATATTTCACTAGAGCATCTCTACATAGTTTACATCTCTACATAGTCTACATAGAATACATGGTA
This sequence comes from Ictalurus furcatus, assembly GCF_023375685.1. Lineage (NCBI taxonomy): Eukaryota > Metazoa > Chordata > Actinopteri > Siluriformes > Ictaluridae > Ictalurus > Ictalurus furcatus. The sequence continues at coordinate 21,022,974 of NC_071268.1, forward strand.
CATCACTCCTCCACACTTTTTTTTTTAATCGAAGATAACAAATCAGCAGAAGAGTGCACTGAACCAGGAAGTGGTAAATACGAAGGAGAGAAAAACCAAAAGGTACTGGTGCGCACTTTTTCTGAGACAAAGACAAATACTATCGAAAAATGATGTATGTTTATGAGTGTACAGCCAGCACTTCGGATCAGAGGACTCAGAAAGAGATCTAAAAAGTATCTCAAGAAACTTCCATCTGATCTATATTCCACACAAAGCATGCATTTTATTTACTTGGCTCGGCTGACTTTAGTTTTTAGGCCTAATGAGGTTTGGATGTGCCCTTGACTTATCTTCCTCTTCTCCCTGCTGTGAATTGTCATCCATGTACTAGAAAAAAAATCTCATCTGACCAGTTATTTCTGCTGCTTTAACACTAATCTGAAAGCAAAAATATAGCCTATTTTTCAAAAGAAATTACTTCGCAAAGCAACTGCTGAGAAATTTAAACAAAAAATGTATTCAAGTAACCTGCCCCAAAAAGTGGTTGTACACTTTTGAGAACTTGCTGCGACATCAGGAGAGGCTTTCCCAGGGTCCAAACAGATGCACTATTGTCTACATTTTTTAATTTTGGCTGTACTGTTACTTTAACATGTTGAATATGTATATTTCATACCTTTTAAATATTTAATCACGTGTCCAGCATGTTCACTACATTAAGCACTGTGTTAATAATTCACAGCAGAAGATTTTTAAACCATACAGGTACAAACTCATTTCCTAGTATTCTCCATTTCAGTGACAGATAAGGGCTTGGGCAGCATGCTTGTCTTCCAGTGCGTGTCTTTGTGCCTTACCTGATGGAAAATGAGCTAAGTTACACTATTTGTTACTTTCTAGGTGTGGGCAAATTACCAGCTTGGGCAACTGGGGTAGCTCTGGGTTCTCACCACCTGCTGCACTACACACATTGTCCAGAGTACGTACGGTATGATAAATGGTAGAACGATTTGTATAGAGCATCTTTTCAGAATCAGGTATTTGGAAATACTGAGAAGACCAAGCAAGAGCAGTCACACACAGTGCGAGAAATAAGTATTAGACGCGTCAACATGTTTTACAGTAAATATATTTCCAATGAGGCTATTCACATGAAATTGTCACCAGGCATCAGTATTAACTCAAGAAATCTTGAAATATAAAGAATTCACAACATTCAAGTCCATAAATAAAGTTGCGTGTTATACAGTGGAATAACCTTATTGGAAATAGATTCACTGGAAAAAAAGAAATGTTTAATTTCTGCGGTCACAAAATCCTGGAGGGACTGACTATACACTGCTACATTACATTGCTGATATTTTTTTAAGCTGGGTCAAAGAGGTTTACAAGCAACCAAAAGGTGAGACTGGGCAGCAGACGAATTGTTACAGCCCTTCAACAGGTTGAATCAGAGAATAAGATTATTATTTATAACGTTTTCGGATTACACAATACAAACACATTAGAGTCATGAGATGAGACATGAGCTGTCATTAGAGTAGTGTAAGAAACGTGTAATGCCTGAGCTGAGGCGTTGAGACGTTGCACTGTCAGATCAGACTAACCCAGACTGAGTGGAGATCCTGATGTGGCTTGGTTTCCAAGCGTAGCTATAGCACAGAAACACAGCTTGGTGAGCAGCCAATACACAGCTAGTCTCACTACCATTGATCGAAACCGGTAAATAAGCCATGCCATGAGGCGGTCATGTAGAGCGCCAACACACAGCTCGCAGATCATACAACACACAGACACTCAATCTGAGAGAGATCATGTATTATTCAAAGCTTTAAAAGGTTCAGCCAGCGCTCCAATCACGCTGGACTTCAGGTCATTCCAATGGTAAGCCATTTGAGAGAACGGATTCAGCAGGTGCTTGACTGCGTGGTGATTCACCTTACAGACAAAAGCTTTTTTGTGTTTACGTATACGTCATGTGGTCTTCCCCTTTTTAATATAAGAACCTTACAAATCAGCACTGGGTTTGATGATACAGCACCTTAAGAGGTGAGGTACCGGACAAACCAACACGTTTGTACCCTACACTGTAACCTTCCTCAATAACAAACTGTGCAGATCCTTTAAGCACTAAAATTATACTGCCACTGCTGGTAACACGTCTGCCACCACTGCACACGTCTAACACTGATTAGTCACAGCTCGTGCGATTACTGCTTGCCTTTAATAAACTAAGGTCTCTGTATCCTGCACACACGGTGAAGCATGCGAATATATACGTACATACTGCAAATTCAGTACTGTAGATATTTACTATAGATAGTACATCTTGCACTGTTTTTCTTTAAATTCTCTTTCTTCACTGCTGCTTCTTACAATGAACGCATCAATGGAAGTAAAGTTGCACCGCACAATACTGATATACACTTATATTTGCCCTCGTAATAACTGAGAATATTGTACAATTGTGTACTGTGATTTGAACTCATACGTCGATTTCCTTTTAAAACAGGAAGTCAGGGACGCACCATGTCAAAATGCTTGACTGGTTTCCACAAGAGCCAACAGCCTTTCGAGATACACTGTACGCCACACCGAATCAATCAAGGTTTCAAGGTATATTGATTCCGAAGGTAACAAGCCCTCAAGACTTAAGGTATTAAGATCCATTAAGGTATCTTAAAGTATTCATCTCAAGTAGTATTTTCACATGTCTCAAAAGTGTTTTCAGAGACCACTTGTGATCACATATCGTAAGTTGTAAGGTTGCCAAAACCAACCAACTGTCAGGTCAAAACCAGACGCAAAAATACTAACCAGTACCACCTGAAAACTCGAACGAAGTGCTTATGTTTAGCTGTACATCATTCGCTCAACTAATCCCTTTTCATGCGCTTTCAACAATCACACAAATGGAAAGAGAGTGTCGTTAGTCTATAACGTTCATGTTTATAGAACATGTCCAATATACAGGAGTCTCAAACTCATGTCTGGAGATGTATCTGCATGGTTTCTGAGCATATGGCGCAGTCAAAGGCTTTACGGCTGTCCTACAGCTGACTATAGAAATACAGCGTTAAGAGAATCATTGCAGAATGTGTTTGAATATTCAAAAGTAATGTGTAGTGCAGTGTTTTAATCAATGCTTGAGTTGGGGGGAGAAAAAAAAAAAAAAGAGAAAGTGCCAGTACTCCCCTTATTCACATGTTGGCATGTGTATCAGCCGGTATCGGCCGGTAATCACCTCCGAATGTAGTTTGGGTGATCAGATCTCAAGACACCTTTAGTGCTGTCTAAGCACTTGAGCCCAATGATAATGTGTGAACGGGGCCAAAGTGGCTTAGCAAAGCAGCTACATTTAATACAGCCGAATGTCACGAGAGCTCATTTTCAGCTGTGTATGATTTCTCAATGCCATTTTGGCTGCTGCCACTTCAAGTTTGTTTTCCTAGAGCAGAGGATTGTGGGGGGAAATGCACCTCAGATTGGTACCAGATCACAGCAGTTTGTTTCCATCTTTCCATAGACGTATCCACTCGGGAGACAGGGAAAAGACTGACATTTAACATAAGACGCTAAAATAACACTGTATCGGATTGTACTGTATAGGCATATACTACAAAATGTGGGCACATTTGAGTATGCTGTAAACAATTTAAAAAAAAAAAAAAAAAAAAAAAGAGAGATCATTAAGTAAAAATAAAAAAGTAAAATACAGTAACTGTATAAGCAATCAGTTTTTAGAGGATTTATTTTTCAGTTAGAATGGTTTTATTTCAGAAAAAACTTCGAACGTGGACAGAAAACAACCTCACAATGCCCGAAAACAATGCTTTATCCCAGTTGTGAATATAACGTCTGTCCACCAGCATAACCTTCACTGTTCATCAAAAGATGGATTCACTAACACTGAATTACATACAAAATTTTACTCATAATCACCTGGCTGCTATTATCTGTGAATACTGTTGCAATCAACATGATGATTCAGCCCCCAGTGTAAATCAGGTTTATTGTCAAAACTTACAGACTTCCAGCTGTTTGCAATGAACAAATCAAACAAAAGCAATTGAAATAGTTCAACTGAATAGAATCCCCCACAACAGCACAAATATGCAATCAAGGGTGTCATTAGTTGCACCAGGTATGCTTGAGCTGGAACACATGAAATACCTGAACTGGCTAGGGGTAGAAAGTGCATGAAATACCTGGACGGGGCAGAAAAAAGAAGCTATCAACAGCTGCAACCAGATTTCTGAGAAGGCAGGTTGTGAAAAACCCACGAGTGACTGCAAAAGACCTGCAGCAAGACTTGGTGGAAACAGGCACTGAGGTTTCAGTGAGCACAGTATGGTGTGTACTAAACGCAGACGTTTTCCATGCCAGAACTCCAAGACGTTCACCAGTACTGACCCAAACGCACAAGAAAAGTCGGCTCAAAATCATATAAATAAGCCACAGAAGTTTTTGGGATTCTGATCTGTGGAGCGATGAAACAAAACTGGAACTTTTCGGCACGATGGATCGGTGGTGTATCTGGAGAAAGAAGAATGAAGAAAGGACACTCTGTCCACAGTCGAGCATGGTGGTGGCTCTGTGATGCTCTGGGGCTGCTTTGCATCCTCTGGCACTGGAAAAATGCAGCGTGTGGAAGACAAGATGGATTCATTGAAGTATCAGGAAATACAGGAGAAAACGTCATGCTGTCTATGAGGAAGCTGAAGCTTGGGCGTCATTGGACCTTCCAACAGGACAATGATCTCAAGCGTACCTCAAATTCCACCAAGGCTTTGGTTCCAGAAGAAGTCCTGGAAGATTCTACAGGGCCAACACAGTCACCTGACTTGAACCCCATAGAAAATCTCTGGTGGGATTCGAAGAAGGCAGATGAGGAATGGACTAAGATTCCTCAGGAACGCTGCCAGAAGCTATGCGTCTCGTTTGCAGCAGGTCATAACAGCAAAAGGGTGCTCTACTAAGTACTAAAGATGCTTGCCATGAAGGGGTTGAATAAATTTGAAACCAGAGAAGTCATTAGAAGTTGCATTTTCAGTTGAATTTGGAGAAACAACTTGAAGCATTCGTTGTGTTGAACTATTTCATTTGCTTTTGTTTGATTTGTTCATTGCAAACAGCTGAAAGTCTGTACATTTTGACAATAAACCTGATTTGCAATGGGGGTTGAATAATTTTGATTACAACTGTAGATGGGATAATTTCTGCCCACCTCAGTGGTTAGCACGTTTGCCTTGCACCTCCAGGGTAGGGGGTTCGATTCCAGCCTCTGCCCTGTGTGTGCGGAGTTTGCATGTTCTCCCCATGCTTCGGGTCCGGTTTCCTCCCCCAGTCCAAAGATATGCGTTGTAGGCTGACTAGCATTCCTAAAATGTGTAGTAGTGTGTGAATGGGTGTGCGAGTGTGTGTGTGCATGACTGTGCTATGCGATGGGTTGGCACCCCATCCAGGATGTCCCCCGTCTTATGCCCCAAGTTCCCTGGGACAGGTTTCCCACGACACTGTGTAGAATAAGCGCTATCGAAAATGGATGGATGGGATTTTCTGCCCACTTTCTGTAGAAAATCCCTATACTGACTGCACATTACAGTATTTAGGAGAGTGCAGTTGTCATGTTTTTGTTATGAGGTTGTAAAAGATCAGGACGCTGCTAGGGTTAGGGTTTGTTTATCAGGGCAATGCAGATAAGCATCTGATTGGACACAAACTGCATGAATACAGGATGAGTCATCAAAATTTCTCACCATTTCTCCAGGAACTGTAAAATGAAACTAAACCCAATTGTGTTTAGTTTTTTTTTTTTTTTTAATGTATACTGGCTCATTTGTGTCCATAATGACAATTTGGATTTCAGAGGCACCTTAACTAATAGCTTCAATGGTTTGTTTTAATATAGTGCAGGACATTTCACAAGAGCAATGGGTAGCAACATAACGACAATATGCTATTTCTGTCTCGCAGCAGTAGTGTCAAATCAAAATCCTCTTAAACAAAACACTACTTAAACTGGTTAAAAAGCTTAACAGACAGGTAAAGTCAGAATCCTAACCTGTAGTAACAAATACGCAAGAACAAACGGCAGGATAATGTTTCTCAAAAGTATCACAATGTTAAGACCATGAAGAAAAACTTCAGGAAAAACTGTGATGTAATAGGTTTGTTATTTGGTCTCACGTAGGCCACAGTGAACGTCCATCATCCACAAGCACCCCTTGCTTCAATTCAAACCCAAATACAAAATAGTTTTTGGTCCAGCTGTCCAAATTCAGATGTGACAAATCCAGATGTGAAGTCCTTTATTGATAAATAAGATCGGTGCACCTCGTCAGGACTGACTCTGCCCTGAAACGTTGGACTTGTATCAGGTGTATTTTATGCCGTTATGTTTACCGACTCAAACATGTGAACTCAGCAAACAAAAATCACCACCACCACGTCTGAGGTTTCACACAACTCGCCATCACACGCTTGCAGAGTTTCAGCTCGATTACTGAAAGGATGTCAGGACTGTTATCAGGTATTTATTTGCCTGAAACCCAGCTCTCGGACGTCGGTTTTCAAAATGGAAAAAAGCCGGATCGATTCACTGCTAGTAAAACAAGAAAGAGTCATTACAAGAGTTCTTCTATTTTCTATTTCCATGAGGCAACAGGATGACGGTTTTAAAGCTGTCCAGAACATGGTGGCCTTGCTATGTCAAATGTTTTCACTGAACAGAAGATTTGAGCTACACCTGCAGTGCCATCAATCACTCACACCGGCTTATAAGCTTGTGTACAGTGGAACAGATATAAAGATCATACCAATACAATGCAGGTTAAGGAGACACATTTGACACTAGACTTGCTTAAAACACACACCAAACTGGATAGGGGTAACTGCCCTGGTGGGGGCAAAGTGAAGTATGTCATGAAGAGGAAACACACACATACATATATACATTATATACATATATACATTATATATATACATTATATATATACATTATATATATATATATATATATATATATATATATATATATATATATATATATATATATATATATATGCTAAGTGCTTAGCTGTCTACATTTCATCAGACATATTGCTGAAATCCAGACTAATCTTATATTTATAGAGTCTAGTAGCTGGCAGCACAGCTCAGGCACAGCTCCACTCTCCATCACAGCTATAAAGTCATCAATCAGCTCCATGTCTCATCTCAAACATTATCCGAGACAGAGAGGAAAATAAAAACAAACAGGTTGGGGAAATATTAAGTAGAACATCGCATACAGAAAATATCAAACCGCAGCATGCTTTATCAGCTCATTAATGACATCCCTCAGGTCTTAAAGAAGAAGAAGAAGAAGAAGACAGCTTGGTTGCTGGCTAGCTCTCAAGTTAGCAGCCCAACACTCAGCTGTGCTAACACACACACACACACACACAGAGAGAGAGAGAGAGAGAGAGAGACAGAGAGAGCCTTTCAGCTTCATTGAAAAGTAAACTCAAATTACCTTAAACACAAGCCCAACGTCGTTTTGCTCATTTCATCTCCGCGACAATACAATCCTCTAACCGTCGTGTTGAAGAGAAATGTCTTTAAAAAATGATGAATTGTTACGTATATATGTATCTATGTATATATTTGACCCTCTTGAACAGATGAGTATCTCTCCGGTCTCTCTTCTCTCAGTCCCGGAACAGCACCGCCTATGGAACAACAGCTCATCCGGGTAACTGGCGGCGTGTTTTTGTTCAGGCATATCAGCTGTGTCCCAAACCGCACATCAGTGTCGTCCTAGAGCTAGTGCACATGCAACAGTGACGTGCTGTTTAGACCTACTATCGAGTATCATGTTATGCTGTTTAGGACAGAGCCATTATCACTAGCGAAATGTTATCCGGTTAAACTGCGGGGGGGATTACGGAGCAAAGAAAAAAAAAAGGGGGGGGGGGGGGTAATTTTTCTGAAATATTTTTTTGTTTCTTTCTATAGTTGTTCAAAGCATCCTTGCTGAAAAAAACAATCATTTAAAAACCATAAGAGAAATTCTAATGTTTTCCACTACAAATACCATTATAAACCATTAGTAAATGGTTTCCATTAGGTATCCACTAGATACATGACACCAATAGAGACCCAATAAAACTAATATAATTCCCATTATAATCATTAAAACCATTACAAACTTGATGAGGGTTTCTGTTTGTTTTTTTCCCCAGCATGGATCACACACACACACACCAGTAAAAACAGGCTGTTTGGCTGTATTTTTTTTTTTTTTCATCCTGTGCTCTGGTGAGACTTTCTCAGGTTTTATTAGCTAATCACATCATGTCCTTTTAGAGGATCACCTTCTGATAATACAGTAAACTAGTGAAGCTGTTGCTATACCCACTAGACAAATCAGGCCTCCGTCCTTCTAATCAGTGGACTATTTTCATGAAATCATTAAGGACATTGGAAGACATCTTATGTCAAACTGTTATCCTGTGAAGCAAAAGTGTGATTTATAGCCTTACAGAAATTTGTTTTTGCTCCAGTTCAGCCCACAAAAGCTTCTTGAAAATCATTTCTTCCAAAAGAATTAAGTTTGTCACTAAGATATTGGGAAGAGTGGTAAAGCCGTCCCCTATTATTGCGATGTTTGGGGTGACCCCGGAGAATACTCCATTTAGATGATGTGAAATCAGCATGATGTTCTTCTCCACTCTCCTGGCCAGGAGATTAATATTGTTTAAATGGAAAGATCCTGCTCCACCGACATATAATCATTGGGTCAGGGAAGTCATGTGCCATCTTAAATTGGAAAAGATTAGATACACTGTCAGGGGAGAGACTAGGAAATTTTACAGAATCTGGCAACCTTTTCTGATCTTTGTCGAAGACATGGATGCTGACAGTATTATGTAACCATTATCTATAATTTTATTTCTTTTGCTCTCTTCTTTCCTATGGTGGTCTGGTTTTATAATATGAAATATGTACGTCCTGTCTGGTATGGGGGGGGGTTTGTTCTATTTGTTTTGTTGGTGTTTTGTTTTAATTTGAAAATGCTAATAAAGAAACCTTGATCAAAAAAAAGAAAAGAATTAAGTTTGTGCCATCATAACTTGTTACTTTTGCTAGTACATGTAGGCACTTGTACTTCGTGGTACAAGTCAAGGCAACTTCTTTTTAACTGAGGAGTCCATCAGCAAAACACAAATAATTCTGCTTTTTTTTTTTTTTTAAATATATATAAGGGCTGCTGTTTGCACTTTTGTTCACAGATAAATCGGATTATACTACACTTTTTTTGCACACTTCATTATGAAGTCAACATTCATGTATGTAAACACCATGCCACTACATTCTATTATGTAGACTTATAGTATGTTAAGACACTATTGACATCTTAAAACCGCACTATGCTTAACATCATGTCTCCAAGTTTCCCTATAAAAGGATTTTTTTTTTTAATGCATGCAGATGTTCATGAACATAATCCTGGTATATTCCAGTCTTACACTTGGACATTATATGACCACTGACAGCTTAAACCCATTATATGGTGTAGCATTATTATTTAGAGGCTCTCTAGCTTTCTTTGCTTTATTAAAATGAGTGGTTTGCATTTCAAGATAAACCAGGATGATCCAGCAGTAACTTGAAAGAGACAGTTTATTAAACTTCTGTACAAAAATGAAAACATAAAAAGTATGTACAAAGATTTACACTAAAAAAGATAAATCATGAAGGTCATGGTACCAATGAGGGGATTCAATACACTGAACAAGGATTATGAGTTATTCATCATCCTCATCTTCATCTGGAAGCGGTCTGGACCTGAACAAGGTAAGATAATGAAAGAGGTTAGACACTGTTTAAGTGAATTCTATACTCAAAATCAAATGAATTAAAAAAAATAAATAATACATTTTTAAACAATCAAGACATACTTCCGGGGTGCTTTGGACATGCCGCTGCCCCCAGCCTCCTCTCCATCAGAAACAGGATGGACGTTTTCCTTCTCTGGCTTCCTGCTCGGGCCACCAAAGAAGTCTCCGATACCCTTCTGCCATTCTGGGGTTGGACGTGGACAGACAGGGTTTCCACCAGCATACTTATTCTTTCCTACAACAAAAGCATAGCTTTACACATACATACACACCATACTGAAAGTAGCAGCTCAGTGGTTAAGATGATGAACTACTGATCAGCAGGTCACAAGTTCAAATCCCAGCACTGCCAAGCTTCCACCACCAGACCCTTGAGCAAGACATTCACAAACTGCTAAACACTATATGAAAAAGGTATTATTTGTAAAAACAATCATCATAATAGGTGCACTTTAACCCTCAACTGCCTAGGTGTATAAATGAGATAAAAATGTAAGTCACTCTGGATAAGTCCATCTGCCAAACACTGTACATGTAATGTAAAAGTAAATCACAATACAAAAACATGGTGGGGTTATACAGTGGGAAAACACAAACATAGCTCAACTTGGCATTTAATACTCAAATCCAAACCCAATTTAATGCAAGCAGCAGGAGCATAATACCGGGTGTGGCGGCTTGAGAGCTGCTGCTGGAGGAGTTCCCCGAGCTGGAGGCGCCAAGTGACTTCCTGGGTGCAGAAGCAGCCACCGCTTCAACACACATTAAAAACAGCATTTAAAACACATTATAATTATATAATGTCGTTAAAATATATTTATATACACGGTTAAAGTTCAGGAGCGCTCACATGAAGGAAGCCACCCAACACACAGCGCAATACAAAACTGGCGCCATTTCTCCTGGGACTGAGCTACCATCTTTAAATAGATATCTTCTGCCTTAATCCACTTCATGACCTTCTCCCTTTACACCGGTATTAATATTCTGGTTTGTGAAGGTTGAGAAACACTTCATATATATTAAAAAAAATAAATAATAAAAAAAAAGTATTCACAGATAAACGTTCATAAAATGTTCATGGTCCTTCATAAACGCTGCCATTTTGCGAAAACGTCACCCCAAGAAAAAGGGAGGCGTCGTTTATATTTTGTCCTAAACGTCAAATGTCATTCTGCGTATACTGTAAAAAGCATGTAGTCTTCACTCGTTGTTTGTTTACTCAGACATTTTGTTTTTATTCACCTTCGCCCTGATACTGAGATGGGAAACAAATTGGCGGGAGACAGAGCGGATAAACGCAAAGTTCTTCAACACAGAGCGGATATTAAAACGCATTCTTTAACAACAACAACAAAAAAAAATAATCACCCCATTTTAAAACGGAAGTAGTTTTCAAAAGCTGTAAGTTGTTTGAAGACATAATTCACATTAAGAATAAATACATCAATATTCGCTTCGTAGGTGTTAGTTGCCTAGCTACAGAACGACCTACTGACCCCGTGTTAACTAACAACATCCTCTCATACTGTGAAGAAAACACTGAAATGTTACCAACGGCATCGCCACTACAATCTTATCTTACCTTTCCTGTAGCTACTAGGAACACTATCAGCTTTCGTCCTAACCATTTTTGGCTTGTTTACGCGCCTCGCTCACTTCCTCAGATAAAGAAAAAGAAGTAAAGGCAAACACACTTCCCGCCAGCGTTTTAAACGCGAGCCAAATACCAAAGCAAATGGGGCGGAGCAAATGATGACGACACCTGCGCTCAGCCAATAGTCGCGAGCCATTCTGAGCAACGCAAGCGGATGGAGGACACGCGCACTTGGACTTGGCTGTAGGACTCCCTGAATATTGCCCGATTGTAATCGTGTTATGAATGTATTTTATTTTATTTAATAAAGTACTAGTTCGTCAGGCTTTTCGTTCTTCGCATTAGGTTTAAATGCTTATTTTTTTTTAAACCGCTAGTTCAAGTACGATCTGGAGTAACAGTTTATAATATGTTCTAATACGCTGTTTTTCAGACTTTTAGGCAGTTGCACGGTTATGCTACCTGCGCTTTATGTGATCTCGGGTTTAAATATGGACGAGTGGTTCGTTTGTTCAACTCTGACGTTGTGATATGTTAGTGGTTTAAAGCTAAGCACGCCATCGTATTAAAACGAACCGCAATTAACATGCCATTGAGAAATCACATATCTGCCACTTGATGTCGCTGTACCTGAGCGAAAACCTAGACTGCAGGAAATACGCCCCCTTGTACCCAATGGCGCTTTATCGTAAAGGCGGAAAGGCGCCATGTTGCCCCTTTTCTTATGCTAGGGTTCAAAATTGTGCTTTACGAGACCTTAAGTGGTCAGCAACTTCTCGTATTATACTCATTTATACCACAGCACTGTTAAATTCTCAATTTTAATGAGTCAGGAGTTGTTGATTAATTTTCTATAACAGCAGCTCTGACATTAGTTCTAGCTGATCACAGATTTAATGCTCTATTTCTAAAACAACCTATAATTAGGCTACCTAATTATAATAATAAATGGGTTTAAAAAAAAGACATGTTATTTAACAAAGAGTTGAACAAAGTAATGTTCCATAGGAATGGCTTCATGGTTTCTGAGTAACTTGTCAAGCTGTTGTTGTTTTTTGTCTTATTCGATTTCAAGAGTGAAAAAAAGAAAGGCACGTGAGGGAACAACTGTTTATAGCTGCAATAGCATACGTGATAACAGGAATTAACTTGTCTCACAGACGTTCCCCAGCATTAAACATAGCTGTATATTTGTGGTCACCAACCCTGTTCCTGGGGATCTACCTTCCTATAGCTCCAACCATAATCGTGCCCGCTTGACTATCCAATCATTTCCTTAAGAAGTTCCTGATCAACTAAAACAGGTGTGTTAGTATTTTGGTTGGAGATGAAACTGGTAGAAAGGTAGATCTCAAGGAAGAGGGTTGGTGACCACTGTCTTATCCACTTGGAATACCATTTGTAAACCACGTGGAATATGTCCTGGTGAGGTCAGGACAATGTGGACTCAAAAGTTGGGTCATAAAAAAATACTTGGAATTTTTAGAACCACGACAATCACACAGTACTTATGAAGATAAAGATACCCAGCAAACTCAGAACGTTTCCCTACCTATAGCATTTGGTTCTCCTTTGGTTGTTTATTTTTTGGGAACCACTTCATAACGCTCTGGGTATGTTTAACTTCAGGCAACAAGGCTGTTACTAAAACTTTCTGGGAAGTTTAAAACACAGCCTTCTCTTATGGTTATACTGTATATGACAACTGACAAAGAAGGTTTACCTTTAGGTACTATTTTTGAAACTGAAAACTAACCTTTGAGGAGTGTTACTGTAATGTTTTTTCATTGTCTCATTACTGGAAGTTTGCCAAATATGCCAAACATCAGACCTTCCACTTTAATATATTTTTATTTTATTTGCATCCAAATTGTATGAACGGTGTAAGAATTACAACACTTTTTAAAATATATATGTGGTCACCTCCTTTTTAAAAGTAATTGGACAATTGGCTGTGCAGCTGTTCCATGACCAAGTATGTAGTATTTCTTCATGATTTAACTTACAAGTAATAAGTTTAGATTTTATTTAGAATGTGCCATTTGCATTTGGAATCTGCTGCTGTTAACTCTCAATATGAAGTCCAAAGAGTTGTATTTGCCAGTGAAGCCGGCCATCATTAGGCTGGAAAAAAAAAAAAAAAAACCCACCAGAGAGATAGCAAAAAATATTAGGTGTGGCCAAATCAATTATTTGGTACATTCTTAAAAAGAAAGAATACACTGATGAGCTCAGGCCTGGGCGACCACAGAAAACAACTGTGGTCGTCCAGGCCTGAGCTCATCAGTGTTTCAGGAACTTTGAAAACATGTAAGTTATGTAACATTGGCTTATATATGCTAAATAGCAAGTTTTTTTTATGTTGGTTACCCAAAAAACAGGTAATTAGTATTTCAGAGAAATGTTAAATGTACAGAGTTGTTTATAAGAACTTTATAAAGATTAACATTTGTTGAATGGCTGATATATTAAGCTCTGCTCCACCTGCCCCTATGGACAAGCCACCACTGGATGAAATATAAACTGATATCCTGTGTATCTCAGAAAATAGTCCAAGGCTATCCAGGGCTTCCCAAAATCTTGGTTACATTTATTTAGGTCTGTGTGATTAATCTCATTATAGTATCAGGAGGAGAAAAGGAACTACCGCAAGAGCTTGTTTTTATTAATTGTGTTTTATGTAATACTGACACCCAGTGTTCAAAATAGACGCCTTCTATTTACTTTCTTAATGATTTAAAAATATATATATAAAGTATTTTTTTAAAAAAAACTTTTCTGGCTTAATATTGGGTATTCCCAGTCCATCTAACATATAACATCTTTGTTTTTGCTCCAAACATGTATGCATGCTTTACTTGGTCAAACACCTCCTCCCCTCTGGCACTGGTTTAGATATTGTATGATGTTGAGCAGCATTCTGATGTCAATGTTAAGAGGAAAAATGGGAAATTATGAAGCACAGTAGTTTAATGGCTTACCCATCTTTAAAATCAAGCTCCCTTCATAAATGTGGGAAGTTTGCCAACATTAAATAAAAAAGTGGAATGTATCATGAATGGCTATAAGGGCATAATCTAAATTCTTCATTAGTCTTCCTACTAGTAAGACTTCATCCAGTCTCTTGAGTAGAGCCCTGAATCAAAATGTGTACATTAATATTTAATGTACCAAAAAAAAAAAGGCAATATGGAACTCAGTTGAATTTAAAGATAATAAGATTTGTACTGACTACTACATTTTTGAATATCTGTATAATTGAACAAATAATCAATAAACAAACATATTTCTCCTGGGTTCTGTGATGTATATCCAGAGAATCCCTGATTTTATATATATATATATATATATATATATATATATATATATATATATATATATATATATATATATATATAATCAAATGATGGTGGTGGACGGTGGTTTGCCATCAACTGGTATCAGTGTTGTTATGGCTATTATTTAGTTATCGTTGTTGAAAGCTTAACTGACTGGTCACTTGAATGGAAAGGGGTTCATATAAAAACTAAAAAACAAGTATAAATCAAGTTAACTTTTTAATCTAACAATGTTAAAAATAATGATGTTAATGATGCAGTGGGTAGTGGAAAGTTCAGGAATAAAAAGCATAATGGCTCAAA
This sequence comes from Ictalurus furcatus, assembly GCF_023375685.1. Lineage (NCBI taxonomy): Eukaryota > Metazoa > Chordata > Actinopteri > Siluriformes > Ictaluridae > Ictalurus > Ictalurus furcatus. The sequence continues at coordinate 21,038,078 of NC_071268.1, forward strand.
TTACTTAATATTACGGTATATCTTTGCTTTGTTGTTCGTAAAATTCAATCTCTGTTGTGGTCATACAGGGGGTTCTTGGAATTTCTGTTCCTCTTGAAGGAGATCTTGTAGATCTTATTTAGTTCTGTGCCATCTCATGTGGTTAGTGTGTTGTTTTATGTAGCACCATGGTCCTTGAGGAACATTGTTTCGTTTCACTGTATACTGTACCAGCTGTAAATGGTTGAAATGACAATAAAGCCACTTGAACGTGAACTTGAGTTCCTGGCTGCATAAAGTTAAAGATGCCCTGGTTTTAAAATATTAAGCTAACTCTATATGAGCAGAAATGTGTAATTAAAGATTAATGGCTGTACTTAGTCTGTTAGAACCTCACAGATGTCGTATTAAGCAGAGAGCTCATTTCACAAGACTTATCCCCCTCAGTGTGATGAGTGGTTATGAGTCAATATCAGCTATCAAGAACCATTCAGAAGCATTCAGACAGGAGTAGTACTAGAGGTAATCACTCGATTTATTTGAGCATGAAAACTCTGTCTATGCTTGGGTTCCTTGAATCAGGAAGCTTTCCGGGGGACCCAGCAGACAGGTCTACAGTTTCCATTACATGTATTTAGTTTCTATTACAACTGTAAATCTTTTCTAGAATATTGAACTTTTATATGCTTACTAGGTGGCAAAAAAAACCCCTGAAACCTACAGTCTGGTAAATGCAGTAATTTGAACTGTAACCTCATATGTTTTGTGTTATTTTTGACTATATGATACTTTCCATCATTGCACACTCCCCCCTCCCTTAACCCCCACCCCCATTAAAAAAACTAATTCAAGTAATAAAAATCCATAAAAACATTTTTTGATGTAAATGTAATAGTTCATGCAGTAGAGGGTTAAATATTTGATTTCATTTTGTCCTTTCATGATATTTAATGTTACTTTGTGTGGAAAAGGAAGCAGGGCTTGCTGATGGTGGTCTCTCCTGACTCCTAGTGGGCATGATCAGTACTGCACTCCACCGCTTCAAAAAGCCTGCAAAAAACGATTTAGCTATTTTAGTTGTAAAATACAACAAGTGGTCAAATATAGTGTCGATATTAACAATGAAAACTGTATAATGCTTCCAAATATGTTCTAGAGACTTCACGATTATGAAGAGTTGTTGTAGATGTTTTTAAACATCAAGCCGTTATTTACATCTGCGTGTATGTGCGCTGAACCTAATTCGCGATTCTCGATTCAGTGAATCATTTCCGCCACGACCCAGACGTGCTCCTCTCTCATTCAGTGGGGCATAAACCAGCGAATCTTTTCGGATTCATTCTTACGTTGTATCTCTAAATATGTATTTTATCTGTCGGTGTTTTTAAAATATCCGTGGGTAAGCCGTTGAACCTGACTTACAACTCTCGATTCAGAGTTGCTTCTCACTAGTTTAGGGAGTCGTTTGAGTCAGTGATTCACATTCTGGCTCACTGGGTCAGCGTTTCAGTGCCATATAGTAGCATGTATAGTATGGGAGTGAATAATAAATCTTCTAAACAGTTCTAAACGAAGGGACATTAGAAATAAGAAGAATATATACAGATATATAGACAAACATTTATTTATTGTTTACACCACTCCTGGTTTGTTTACTAACTTACTAACCTTGATCAACCGTGTAACGAATCATTTCCTTGAACTGATTCAAATGACTCGACTCCCTGAAAAGGCTCAAAAATGTCATGTCTGCAATTGAGGTGAAGATACTGAGTGACTCAGGAGTTCACTGTCACATATCGAGTCCATGCCATTACAGTTAACCTGATATTATATCGTGAAGTGTTGTATATTTGAACAGAATATTCTCACTATATATATATATGTTTAACTCGTTTTTGTTCTCTCAACAATTTGTGAAAGTTTGTCAGGACAAAGGCGTCTTGCACGTGCTTTGTTTAGTGAGAGCAGGGAGGTAACTAAATTAGTTCAATAATTGACCTAGAAACATGTTCATTGCTGCAGTTAAATTTTGAAATGGTTAAGGATTGTACATATGGCATTTGGGCTAAATAGTGTTTGTAATGAGTGGAGGTCTTGCTTTATTTAGCCACCGTTAGCTAGCTAGTTTCACTGTGAAGTTAGCAAGCGAACTTGTCCTGGGTGTTGGGAATTCAGTACTTTCGAGTTTGTGAAATGTTTATCTGAAAGTCACTTTCTTCATTACAGTTTATAATCTGTAAACTTTTTATATATTGTGTGTCTGTTTGCAGTGAGAGAAGACATGGTGTCTGCTGTCCAGTTTCTCATCTCTAAGCTGCTCTCTCCACTGTGGAGTACGGTGGAGGGTGAAGAGGAGGATGGCTTTTATTACAGCACAAGTAAGTCAGGCCTTCTCAAAAACACACCTGTACACAGACCTCATTACAACACGTTCATTTGACGAACAAAAACAATTATAACGTTCGGCACATTAGACAATTTATTGGTGAACTTTTCTTCTTAGATTTTCTGTCCACAGAACCAAACTTTTTTTTTTTTAATTATTATTAATGTATTTTTTTTTAAAGCAGCTTAAACAGTCTCTACACTTATAAACAGCACAATGTGAATAAAATTGTCATCAGAGTCTAGTTGCCTTCATTTATACTTCTTTTTAAGACAGCAAGTTTCAGAATAAACCCAATTAGTTTAAACTGACCAGCCCTATACAGGGTGTCCCAAAGTCTCCATACATGGGGGAACTTAACACTTTTTAGCAACCCCGCCCCCCCCCCCCCCAAAAAAAAATAAAAAAATAAATTAAAATAAATATATATATTACACATGCACAAATTTCTCCCCACATTTTATAACGATAAAGTCATGAACATTCTGGAGTACCACGAATGAACTATGGGAATTATGTTAAAATAAATACAAATAATTTTATATTTTACCATCTTCAAAGTAAACACCCTTTTCCCCTAGAATTTCCAGAAATGTATCCTTGGCATTTTCACACCCGATTTCTTGAGGGATTTCCCTGAGATGCTTTTTAAACAGTATTAAAGGAGTTCCCACCGACGCCTGACTCTTATTGGCTGCTTTTCAGAATATTTCGCTCCAAGTCATACATTAAAAAAAACCCAAAACAATTGTAAATAAAATGTTCGTTTTCTAATGAAGGAAATGAATATGTTGGCACAATTATATTTTTGTCTACAACACCGATTTCAAACATTTAAACATCTATAACATTTAGTCATCATATATAAAAACATACTGGACTCTCGACAGCTTGCATATCGGGAAGCTGTTGCGATGGACCATAATGTCGGAGACTATGTATGCCAGCACCACGTTATTAACAAATTCACTAACATTCACTGATAAAGGCACAACCGACGTGGTGTTGGCATACGTAGTCTCCTATGTATGGAGATTTTTGGGACACCCTGTATAATAGCTATAACAATTCTCATAGTGATCTGTGACCTTGACCATTGAAAAGGTGTTTAAAACTAAAATAATTTCTTAAGTGCCTTAAGTCAGGTTTACAATGATTATGAATATGAATGTTTTAAAATGACTACTTGTCATACTGTTTATTGATGATCCCGATAAAGTCTTGGCTGAATTCTATAACAGGCTGTGCGAAAACATGTTCTCCATGACAGATTAAATGACCTTCAATTAATATCCTCAATCATAGCGATCCGGACTCTTGCAGTAAATTAGATTGCAGGAACAAACATTCTTTAAAGTGAGCTTTAACAGGCATGTATTGTTAAAGTTTTGCCTTTTCCGTTACTGTATTTGTAGCTGTCCCATCAGTTTCACATTTGCATATGCCATCCTTCGATTGGTGGCTTTTATACAAGTGTTGTCTGAGATTTTAATAAAAATATTCTCACACTCAGAACTTTGTTTGCTGGTTATCTTTGGTCACATTGACACTAAATCAGTTTCTGGTGACATCACATTATATGTCCTACGACCGCTGATCTCGACTACCGACCAAAGAATTCTTTTAAGGCATATGATTTTATTTTATTTTTTTAACCTAAGACTGCAAAATCAGGCCGTAAATCGTCGTGTAAATCTAGCTTTATGCTAAGGGTAGTTTACCTGAGCCTCACCATAAATATTTTAATGTACATGTATGTCTTGATATACTATGCAAATGATGAGCAAATAAACTTGACTTGATTTGGACCACACTTTAAAATTCATCATGGTTATGGACAGTCTTGGAGCCTGGAATGGCTTCAGTGTGTATTGTTTGTTTAGTGTGATCTTGACATGCTGATGCTTTATCAACAGTAGTTTAGTCGTCAGTTTAGTGTTTGTAGATTTTGATGAATCATGGAGTTCACATGATTCAAGAAACTGTGGATTCAAGTAATCCGTATTCACTAAATAATCATGTTTTTTTAAGCCATCCTTAATTCTGACAGACATTGTTCTAGCATTTCTTACTTTAAGGTCTGCATGTTAGGCTTTGCTGTCCCCCCTATATATGTGTGTGTGTGTGTATGTATGTATGTGCGTGTGTGTTTTGTGTATATTTAGGTATGGAGGAGATAAGGCAGATGCGAGGTGGTGTAGTAACTCAGCTATGTCAGAATTATGGGCTGATTGACCATTCTGTGTACTTCACTGCTGGAGAGGTGCTGGGAGGAGCGCCTCTGCACGTAGGTGACGCTGTTAACGCTCTAACTGTTCGAGACGGCGCCCATGGAGGATGGAGGGCACTAAGGGTTGGTGCCATGCATTTTGAACATCTTTACTAATTTCCTTTTTTTTTTTTTTTAATAAACACACTTACCACATGACATGGAGCATGTTGCCTATAAATGATTCTTTGAAAGACAAAGGCTCAAAACTTAGCTTTAGGTTTTGCTCATGCATACTGACGTGAGGCTTATACTGTACATGTTCTATAAGTGTCTTTTTGCAAATTTTCGTACTAATATAAGAGTAGAATATACAGTATGTCTGTGAAATTCTTTCTGTAGGTGGAGAGGCAAATGGATAACTGGGATGGAGGCAGGGCCTCACTCGAAACAGACGCTAATAAGCTCCGGTCTCTGATCGGAACAGTAACGTCTTGTGATAAAGACGGTGGATTTATAAATCAGACGACATATTTCCCCCGATCCGCCCTGTGTGAAGGTCAAGCGTCAGACTCTTATTTCATGAATAATGCTGTGTTATTTTTAATAGTGACGTCGGATATGATGTCATGTATGTTAAATACGATGTCGGTCTATTGAAGTAAACTTGTTAGTATGTGTTTGTGTGTCCTTGTTTTAGGTTTTGAGCCTATGAAAGGTGACTGGGTACAGGCAGAATACTTCGTTAGCACTACAAAGTGGACCAGTCAAGCTCGAACTGTTGCCCCGCTACGATACCAGCGTATGGACCAAGTCAGTCCAAATACCCACACAGCTAATGTTCCTATTCCTCATTTTCTGTTTTTAAAAAATTCTATTTATGTATTTATTATTCAGTTTGTCTGTTTGTAGAATTGATAGACTTTCATCTGTATGTTAACTAACACTGCGTCACGTCTCTCTGTCACTCAGGTGTGTGTATCGAGTGTGTTTGGAAGTAGTGGAGTTGTTGGAGACAGTGTGTTTTTCAGTTTGGATTCGCTGCTGTTGCCTGCTGGATACAAACCCACACAAGGAGATGTAGTGAGTGTTGTGGTGGTGGAGAGCAATCAGTCATTGTATTGCTGGAGAGCACTCTGTATGGCCCCCATTAAGAGAAACAGGCAAGTGACCTTCTTTCATATGTTCAGCCAATGTTCTTTAATTTGTCCGCTTATTCATCCAAAAGATTTCTCGATTTTTAACACTGTATAGCATGGATGGTTCGGTGACGATCTTGCCAGAGGCTGACATCCAGACACTGCTGGGAAATAAGGGAGGACTGGTGGTCAGTGAGGAAACACAGTTCGGATCTTTGTTGCTTGGGGAGACTAAGGAGCTGCTCATCTTTCTTCAGTGAGTTAATATGATACACATCTTATCTTTGTATTATATTATCTATTTGAATTTTAAATATAACAGATTAACAGATTATACAATTATGAAGATGGTGTACATGTAACAGGATTTAATTTTAATTTTTTATTAGACATAATTAGTGGCCCTCATTTTATATAATTAAAATAAATCTTCCTTTGTTTCCTGTTCAGCAATACTGGTTCAGAGACCCACAAACTGAAATGCTGTGAATTTGCTGGCTGGGACCCTGAGGAGCAGTTTTCATTTGGACTGACACCACATTACGCCAACGCTGACTTTTTATCAAAACCCAAGCTTCAACAAACCATCCCAGCCAACCCCTACATTCCCTTCATCCGAGCCCCAAGCAGGGACCTTGTAGCACGGCATGGCTTCCATGTGCTAGTCAATCCTTCCTCTGTACCTGTGGAGGAAGATGGGGAAAGACATGAAAACGGTACTGGGGTAGATATTGCTGAAGGGGTTGCAGATGATGGAGAGAAGAATGCTGAGGAGGCACCACGTCTCCGGGCAATAGAGAAAAATCTGAAAATACTACCAGGAGAGAAGGTGTCCATCACTGTAGGCTGCCAGGCTAAGTAAGTGAATGATTAAATGGGAAATATCTTCCCTCTTTCATTTAACCACAAATAGATGCACCTGGAGTTCACTAGAGGTTACTGGATCTGGGTTCTGTGGTGAGTTGTATATAAAGAAAGACAGCAGGTACTATTAATTGTGACATGGTTTTGTTAAAAATTTATTTTTAAAAGCCAATTTATACCAAGGATACCGATAATTCTTAAACTATGTGTGATATACATCTCCAGGTAGAGTTGATGTGCTTGTTCACATACAGATGATTTTCAGATGGTTTGAGATTAAAGCTTGTAATACAATATAAAATCCAGATATCGCCAAAACCCAAAGCTGGCTGTGACCCAGCAAATATTAAAATGCAGAATGCAGTGGCCTGAGAGAAATTTGAAACGATCGGACGAAGTGCAGTGTACTAACTACAGGGTGTCCTAAAATTCTCCATACATAGGGGACTATTTATGCCAGCAACGTTTGTTGAAGGTTGTACCTTCGTCAGTGGAGGTTCGTGGACGTCCACTTCTCGGTTGGTCCTCTATACTTACAGAATTTAAGTTTGGCAACACTGGCACGTGTGTGATGTGTTTGCCATGTTTCCTGTTAAAGTCCATCATAACTTTTCGACAGCTTTCCGATCCAGCCATGAAAATGATTTCAATGCATTGTTCTTTTTATAAAGGCATTCTTAAAGGCTATCTGAGGTATAGTGTGTGTGTGTGTGTGTGTGTGTGTGTGAAGTCTTTCCCCAATGCATGGAGACTTTTGGGACACCCTGTATATCTAGATTAATGAGCTTGATTAAACCTTGTCTCATGCCTAATAAAAAGAATTATCAGAACAAAGCAGGCTATCATTTATAAAGCTGTGTGTAAAATAAACTTAAATGTGGACATATCATTATTTCCTTCATTGTTATGAATGATTCATGAAATGTCCATTTGCATGAAAAACTGTTGCTAAATCCTTTCCTTTCTTGGCCTTTCCTTTCTATTTATTAATCTCTTAAATGCGTTTGTACTAAAATGCTTAAACTAGGCTACTGAGTGATGCAACAGGAAAGAGTTCAGCCTGTTTCTGGAGAAGGAAGGGGAGTTAGGTCCCTTGTGGTGATGTACAAGGAGGGGGGGGATCCTGTGGCAGAGCTGCATATTTCTCAGAGGAATCATATGTTAATCTGCATGCTTCCTGGTTGGTAACTGTCATGTGATTGTGAATTAATTAATGGGTGGGAACTGGCAATGACAAAATTGGGGAGAAAATGTACTAGGCACAAGAATTGTTACAGGATGTTACTGTTTACACAAAACACACCATAGTAACCTTGTTACTAATAAGATATTGAGTTCATGTAGTCTTCGAAAACAAAAGAATTACAATTGCTAACTTTCATTGCACTTATGTCATACACTGAATTTTAGATATACATCTTATATTTAATACTTTTTAGAAAAAAATTTACTGTTTGTCAATAGTACTAAATGTTATCTATATGCACTTATTTTACAAAGTGCATTACAAAGAAGTTATGTCAGATTTGAAAGATCTTGAAAAAAGTTTTAAGTTTTGTTGGGTAATGAGACTGAGTTAACTTCGACTGTAACTGTGCTCTGCAGGAACCTGGGCCGTTGTGCTGAGCTGCTGTTGCTGCACTTCTCCTCGTTTACCATCGGGCGGCGCTTGGAGGTTTCTGTGAGCAGTGTGGAGGAGAAGCTGTTGAAGCCCAGAGCCCCCTACTGTCCAGCAGCCCTGCTACCACCAGCACCACAGAACCCTGCTCAGGTGGTCACTGTCATGGCTCCCGCACCTCCAGTCAGGTGAGTGTTCCACATGAGCCCAACAAACACAAGCACATGAGTGGATATTCTTGGTAATAACATTCTGATGTATTTGCATTTGTGACCATTATTTATAACAGAGGCAAATTAAGTCTCAGGGTTTTGAGTTTTGTTCCTGTGATGTGTATTAGAGAGTGCCTGTTCTAGCATGTTTTCTTGTTCAGATTAGTGAGACGGCATCTACCCAATTTCCTGGGGAACTACCCAGTGCCACAGGCCCTGAGAGATTGTGTGGAGGCCAAAACCGATGTGCTGGTAGTTCAGCCTGCTCTTGGGGAGGTAAGGAATAATTTACAGTTTGTGGATGCTCTGAATAAAGCCTCTGGTTTCCAAGGTGTGTAATGCATTGTCCTGGGAAAATATGGAGCCTGGAAGCTGTCAAAACTTGTCTGACAGCTTCCAGGCTCCATTATATATCTGAATAGAATATAAATTGCTTGGGGTAAGACAAAAAAAAAAAATCTGAATCCTAAGAAAGTATAACCCCATCTACAAATCCTCATAATACAGATTTAAAATAAAATCCAGAACCATAAGTACAAATCCCAAAAATTCAAATTTAGGTCAAATTTCGCAATTTAGGTCAAAGGTGAATCAACCAGTATTCTCAAGGGAAAAAATAATAATAAAAAAATACTTTCAGAGTGGTCGGACTCAGCATTTAGCCAATCACAGTCTTCTGCCATGGTCAGACCAAGACCGAGAAGAGAAGAGAGGAGAATCTGTATCTGTGGTTCTTTTAAAAATCTGAAATATTATAGTTCAAATTTTTGACATTGTACTCCTAGCATTTACAAAACAAAGGAAAACACAGATAAAGTTGAAACTAAAATTTAAATTATATATACTTCAGAAAAAAACAAAGTTCATTTTCAAATAATTTTGTCAGCTTCCAGGCTCCATAGAAAAGCTTGAATATCTCATGTCCTCTTTTTCTCTGTAGCCATTGTGTCCGTCCTCCATGTTGCCTCGTTTCTCTGCCCTGCTTTGGCTGGAGGAGCTGCAGGCTGAAGGAGAACTCCGAGAGTTCAGTATTAGTGGTGCCCTCTTAAGGAAAGGAGCAGGGTACCTACACCTGGAGGTGCCTGGGTTGAGTGAAGGAAGACCCAATCTTTTCATAGGTGAGGAACAGCCCTGTCAGTTGACATGTTTGTATCAGTTCAGCATACTTACTCATGATCCTTTGAATGTAGTATAGTTTTATGATTTTAATGTTTTAAAGCCTTGTGTGTGTGGTCCCTAACAGGAGACAAAGTTGTTCTGAAGAAGCCATGCGATGGAGGGTTTGTTGTGGAATATATCAGCTATGTTACTGAGGTGCTCTACTTCATTAAGCCTTAAATTTTTTAATTATGAGTAAATAATGGTGTGTTCTATACTGTAATTTAACCTATGCAACGCTTATCTCAACATTTGTAATAGTTTTGTTTACTGCTGCTTGACACCTGCAGATCAATGAAGAGGATGTGAGTTTACGGGTAAACGCAGAATTACTGAATAGCTATTTGGGGGAGCCACTGGATGTGGAGTTTACGTACAACAGGTGACTATCCAGCCTCACTTGTAAAACAGCAGTTGCGCTATTATGAGTCATCACTGGATTGTAGACCAGATTAAGGCCAGCTTCGGTTATTTAGCCAATTCCATGTCTGGATTAAATTACCTTTAGTTTCATAAATATCCCTAACGTTAATCTCTCAGAATAATTATCTGAAGGTTTCTGTCCTCAAACCCAGACTTACTATGAAAAGATGCCACTGTGCTCTGGAGCAGACCAAGCACTTTGGAGAAAATGGTGAGCTAAGGCTGGAAAGCAATTCCCCTCCTTCCCCTTTTTACCTTTTCTTGCATGTATCATTTACGTAGTTGTTTCTGAAAGGAGTCTTTTGATGAAATGTTTCTCATCTCTTGGTGGTTTAGTGCTCTTCCCCAGATATCTGCAGCTGCAGAGCCCCTTGTGGACATGTGATTGGGAGCCGGAACTGACAATCAAACAGGACGAAAACAAAACAACCCATGAAAGTGACGAGGTGTGTGTGGAAATATTTCCTAAAGACATCCAATAAGTACTGGATTGAGAACTGTTTGCAAGCCTGTATCTGTTCTTGTTGTACTGCAATAAGTAAATATGAGTTAATATTATCAAAGTGGACACCTAAAGTTCTTAGAATAATAATGGTGAACCGGTGTTCTTAGAGTAGAGAAAAACCCTGTGAGAACAGGGAGAAGCCACCTTCCCTGACTATGGACATGGTCTCTGTGGCAACACAGACAAAAACAGGTAGGCCATAATTGAGCAAGTTATTTAATCCAATATTGTAAGTAAAGACAAGTATTTAATTGTAATTAAAGCACATTTAGTCATGATTTTCCTGTTGGACAAGCCCCACAGGACTGCTGACTAATCATTGTGCTTGTCACAATTGGTTACAGTGAAGGAGGTAAATATCTTATAGTATGAGCATGATTGTTTTGCTTGTGTCACTTTTTTTTTTCTTCTTCCAGATTTGTGTACAGCGTCTAAGCCCATCCCAGACCCAGGCAAGTTCTTTAACTGTAATCTTAACCCTGCTCAGAAGGAGGCAGTCAAACATATTCTCCGTGGAGAGTGTCGCCCCACTCCCTACGTGCTCTTCGGCCCCCCAGGCACAGGCAAAACCATCACACTCGTAGAGGCCATACTGCAGGTACTCGTCACCTGATTGACATATATTATGGGGAAGTATTTCAGACGATATTAAATAAATGACAATATACATTCACTGAGCACTGTATCAGGAACACTATACTTATACTGGGTAGGGGCTCGCCTTGCCCTCAAAACAGCCACAATTCTTCCTGGCATGGAATCCACAAGATGTTGGAAACATTCCTTTGAGATTCTGGTCCATGTTGACTTGATTGTGTCATGCAGTTCCTGCAGATTTTTCAGGTGCACTTTCATGCTGTGAATTTCCCATTCTACCACATCCCAAAGATGTTCTACTGGATTCAGATCCGGTGACTGGGAAGGTCACTGAAGAACACTGAACTCATTGTCATGTTCATGAAACCAGTTTGAGATGATTTTTGCTTTGAGACACGGTGCATTATCATGCTGGAAGTAGCCATTAGAAAATGGTAAATTGTGGACATGAAGGGATGCACATGGTCAGCAACAATTCTGACCTTGTATACTGTAGTATACAATGCAGGAAGTAGTACTTAAATGTTTAAATGATATCACCGAAAATTGAAGGCAACCCTAACCCTGGTACCTAGTGTTCCCTGGATAGGCTCCAGATCCTCTGTGTTGCCGTGGTGATGACTGACTTGCCGTGTCAGTCCAGTCACTCGCGGCATAATTATTGAAAACTGGTATTGGGAGCACTGTAAATACTGAATCACAAATTACCTGTGTGTGTGATGGGTAAAAGTGAGATCGAGTGTGTATTTCAGGGTGCATGCATTCATTAATTACATGAATGAACGAACCTTTTTTTTTCTTCTTTTTTGTACATTTGGTTCATGCTTACTTTTCACTTGTATTATTGATTTCCTGGCACAGTTTAATTGTTCATTCAGTCATTTATTTAATATAGTTAAAAAATATTAACTGTGGGTGCATGCATATGCAGGTGTATTACCGTGTGCCAGGGAGTCGTGTTTTGGTATGCACACCTTCTAACAGCGCTGCAGATCTGGTCTGTATCCGCCTGCATGAGAGCGGCTACCTGCAAGCTGCCAGCCTGGCACGAGTCAACGCCACCTGTAGGATTGAGGAGGTACTGCAGTCTCCACAAGGGCACTGATAAAGACTAGCTAATTTTCAGCTGTTTTAAACATTTCTTGTGCCAAGCCCACCACCCCACCAACTAAACTGGATGTTTAGTTAGTGTGGGTTTTATTTCTTTGACATGAAGTTCTCCCTAGAAGTCCATATTGAACCACCAGTAAAATAAAAAAATTAAAAATTAACTGCATTATTATCTACTAAATACACACTTTGTGCTTTGTTAAACTGGTCATTTTGTTTGGAAGTGATTCAGTGCTTCTTATGCTTGCAGTCTCTGCCTGAGGTATTGCGACAGTACTGTCATGCTGGAGAGGATATACGCCATGCTTCTTTCCACCGTATTGTCGTCAGCACCTGCTCCAGCGCTGGCATGTTTTACCAGATTGGCTTACGGTGAGAACTAGAGCTATAGATTTAATTGTTTACCAAGAGTGGACCACACAAGCGAACGTTATATATGGTTTTGGAAGTTGTTCTATCTGAAAGGTTTAATCGGCATCGCACTAATTATGAAAATATAATCAAATAAAAAATGTTTTCCTGAAAACCACAAATAATGTATGTGTTTGGTTCCTTAGTGTTGGTCATTTTACTCATGTGTTTCTGGATGAGGCTGGTCAAGCTACTGAGCCTGAGTCTCTGATTCCTCTTGGCCTGATGTTTGAGAAGACAGGCCAGGTTGGACATGTGTTCTTTCTGTATTCTCTGTATTGTATACTTATATTCTGAACAAAATATCCAGGATAAACTGAGTTTATAAGCAACGTAAATTGGTATTAATAACAGTACATCTCAAGTAGCAGATAGATACAGGAGCAATAGACACTCCTGGAAAATATTAAACTTTTTTCCCCCTCTCATAAAGATGGTCCTGTCTGGAGACCCAAAACAGCTGGGTCCAATAGTGAAGTCTAAACTTGCTGAAGCTTTTGGACTAGGAGTGTCTTTGCTCGAGAGACTGATGGCCACCCCTCTGTATTCCTGCACAGAGAAGGGCTACAACCCATTACTGGTGAAAAAAAAAACATTAACACACACAATCATCCCCACTTTCGTCCTTGGCTGCAAGTGGTCATTGCTGTTAAACTTTAGTTTTTGGTAAATTGAACAGTCTCATTAGATATCTACACTCCTGATCTCTTTTGTAGCACAAGTAGGTTTTTTTTATACACGATTTTGCTTAGTCTTAATATTTCTCAGAACTGCAATTTTGTAATCTGTCCTAAGGTGACTAAACTGGTGTATAACTACCGCTCCCATGAGGCGTTGCTGGAGCTTCCATCACAGCTGTTCTACGGTGGCGAGCTGTGCGTACGCTCACAGAGAGCTGTCGTGGACTCTCTCTGTCACTGGAGCCGCCTTCCTACCAAGGGTTTTCCCCTCATCTTCCACGGAGTCAGGGTGCACCTTTTTTTCCTGCCAATATGTAGCTCAAATTATGTTGACTGGTTATGTGGTGTTTAACCAGAAAATACACATCATAATTCCACAACTGCTTAAAAATCTACTAGATTTGTTGCTCTATATCCTCCTACAGGGCACAGAGATGAGGGAAGGCACTAACCCATCCTGGTTTAACCCTGGAGAAGCGGTACAGGCCATGCTTTACTGTTGCCAGCTGGCAAAAAGACTCTACAACCCCATACCAGCTACTGACATTGGCATCATCACACCTTACAAAAAACAGGTCTCATACTCTCCACACATGTATGCATGAACTTTTACAGTCAGCATTAATAACCCCCTGGTTATTCCTATTATCAGGTGGAAAAGATCCGAGTGCTGTTGCACAGAGCGGGACTTGCTGACATTAAGGTTGGCTCAGTTGAGGAATTCCAGGGACAGGAGTTCTTGGTCATCATCCTCTCTGCGGTAACATGCTGCTTCACTCCGTTAGACCTTAAACCCACTGTAGTTTTGGATAAGAGCTCACGCATATCCTGGACACTTATAGACTAGTCTTTAAATATCTGGAAGATGGCAGATGGACAAACTGTCCTGGAAATACTAGTAAGGTCATTGAGAGAGCATGTTTAAGCATATTTTCATCCTATTTCTACATCCTCAGGTGCGCTCCAATGAGGCGTTACCAAGCAATGATCTGCAGAGTGCACTGGGCTTTGTGTCCAACCCCAAACGCTTCAACGTGGCAATCACGCGATCAAAAGCTCTTCTGATCATCATCGGCAACCCACACGTGCTGATCAAGGTAGTGTTGCCTTATATCTGTCCAGAGGTTCAGGGATTCAGAAAGCAGATCAAAAACATTAATAAGCATGTTCTGTAGCATATTTGTGTACAATTCTGTCCATGTCTGTTGTCTCTAGTATGAAGGATGACACAATATATAGTGATTTTTTTTTTTTGCGTGCGCGTGCGTTATAAAGGACCCATGTTTTCATGCACTGCTGCAGTATGCCTATGAGAATGGGGCTTTCCTTGGCTGTGACCCTCCCGTCTCTCTCCGAACTGCTGATAGGTTAGTCTCTTATGCTCTTAACTTTGCACCTTATAGACCAAGGTGTTGCAGGAAACAAATAAAGTATAAGTGCTGGTCCACTTCTTTGTCTGTAGAATCCATCTACATAAATGTTGAAAAGTTTATAAAAGTACAAAATGTGTGTAGATATATAAATATAATATAGATATAGCTAGATGGATCACCTGAGATTACTGTTTTAATAATTATTTGAGTCATTTTTGTTTTGTTTTCCCCTCCACAGGGCTGCTTCTAAAGAAAAGGAATAGGGGTATAAAGCAGAATTCTGATCTGGATCGGAGTCATGTTGTGTATCAAAAAAATTAAACATACAATAAACTGTCCTGTGTTCACTGTTACCTTTTTTTTTTTTTTTTTTTTTTTTTTTTTTAACACATTTGTATTCATTTTTTTTTATATATATAATTTGTGTAAACTTCCAATTACACATCACACATACTGCACACACTGTATGATGGTTTATACAATCCTTGAAACTCTTGTGTTATAGGTAGGGAAGGTAAGTTGTGTGTGAACCTTGATTTGAAGGTAGATACTTTGAAAGTCCTAGATGTTCTTTTGTTAATTCTGACTCCAGTCCTCATTCACATTGTTGTTTTTTTTTTTTAAACGAATGACATTTCTGAGTTCATACATAAAGGTCTCTGTCTCAGTGTCTGGTTTGAGAAACCCCATCAGAGTCAGAGAGTCTGTAGGTTGCAGACAGTCGTATGTCTGAACGTCTCGGCGTGGCAGCGTCTCCATGACCAAGTCTGAATACGACAATTGAGTGCCAATAACAATTTGTAGAGACAGAGTGGAGAAAGACACCAAGAGACTAGACGTGGGGCTCAGTAGAGTAACCTGCAAGATAATTTTGTTGTTTAGTGTATATGCCTAATTTTTCTACAGCGTCCAGGTCTATATTTTGAAACAACACTTAGTCCCTTGTTTTACAATCACGTTTCAACTTTTTGCATAGAACTTGTTAAGATTCTTTCATTTTGTAAAAGTTAAACTGAAGTACAGTGTATGTAACATGTACGTGTCAGAGAGGTTGTAATGTTGAGGTGGAGACTGCTTTTATCAGAGTAGGTCTGACTGCATGGCTGCTCTTTGATCTAAAACTCTGGTGTGAGTAAACTGTTTGAAACCTGTCTGACACTCAAGTGTGTGTCGGTGTTCCGCTTGTGTTTATGGGTCCACTGTGTTCCCTGTATCTATAACTGAGTCTGGTCAGATTTGCGTTCATTCAAATAATATATAAAAAAACCCCCAAAAACTCTAAAGTACAGCTTCAATCTTGAATCAGTTACCAGTTATCTTTATAGCATGACTATGAACATCTGGATTGTCACAATTGATTGATGTGAAAGCAGTAACCTTTAAAACCCTCTATCCCTCTGGTATATACTAAGAAATTAAAATCTTGCTTGTAGAGCAGTTATGTGAGGTCAAAATATTTACATTATTTATGTGGATAAGCAGATAGGGATAAATACCAGTAATAGTTCCTAATCCTTATCACCTATTAAGTTTTGATAATTTATCAGCAGTTCCATAATGCCACACTATCCATGGTATAACCTTGATGGGCATAATGTAATTTGTATCAAAACAAAAAATAGAACCAACTTAGTCAAGAAGTTACCACAGCTTTGACAGACTTGCTTGTATAGGTCCCATTAGTCTTCTATAGGCTTGCCACACATTAACAACACAAACATAATGCCTAAAAAGGGGCAGGAGAGCTATTAGATAGACAAACATGCTCCTGGGGGGATTACAATAAGAGAAGGGTGGGCCTCTATTGTTTTCCAAAATGGGCCTGTGTCTCTAATTGCCCAGTTAGGTCCCCTTGCTAACTGCCGTCTACACCACCTTGAGCCAGGGCAGTAAAGGGGCCATCGAGGCTGGGGCCGGGGTGACAGGGCTGGAGCCTCGAGCACTGAGGGACCGGGAGAAAGCACACAGTAGCATTGCAACTTTCCCCCCTAATTAACTTCAAATGGCACCACAAGTTCTAACAATAATCACACCGTCTACTCTGCTTGATTGCTTTCATTGAGTACTTTAGTTTAGAAACTTGTCTGAAAACTGGGGCCAGGAATAAAGTTCTCATATACATGGTAACAGTTGCAGCTGGAGGCCTTTGGCCTTTTGGAAGCTTTATATATTGGAGACAGAGCAATATACAAGCTGTAGCTGGGGGACATTTATGGCATAAAGCTTTTCTACTACAGATACCTGTTGTGTAAATTGGACCTGAAGTTTTCACTGGTGTCTTCAGAGTCTTTGGTCAGCTAACGGTCAATGAAGGAAACTTTATATAATATAGTCATTAGAGGTAAGCCTGAGTTGCTCCAGTGTGGATGTATGAACATTAAAGTTGTACATTTAAACCCATTATGTTGGAGCAACTCTTTGAGAAACATTCTAAGGGTAGAATAGGCCTTTAATACTAAAGCTTAAGACATACAGAAGAAGAGTTGTTTGCTAATGTGGGATAATCCATTGCTCTGCATAATGAGAGCCAAGTCCGTCATGTAGATAGTAAGCTGATTCGTGTAAGGATTAAGGACGGCACGGTAGCTAAGTGTTGTCCCATTTGGCATTTGAATATGAATGGCTCCCTATTTTGTTAGATCAAAGGTGGTGTAGTGGTCAGGTAGACTGCAGACAAGGCAGCTCTAATGGTGAAGTCTCTTGGGTCAGGGAAGCTCAAATTAACATGGGGAGACAGAGGAACTGTCATCAGTTAGGAGACTGCCTGTCTGTCCACTAGCCCCCTCCCTACAGGACAGCTATTATTTTACACCTGAAATATTATTCCTTTAAATATATATGTTTGTGCATAGTGTCTTTCAGTTGTTATTCCTTTAATGTTTTTTTTCTCCTTTTATTTTAACAAAGAAAATGGGCTATTCCTTTTCTGCTCTGCAGCTACTGGGCAGGCTTGTGCTCTTTCCTGAAGTCAACACTTATGCATCATATTTCTGTTGTTTTACTCACAATAAACACTTAAAAAATAAATGCATTGCATTTGTTAAAACCAGTCCCTCCAAGATTTAGTGATTTTGCGATCATAGAAGCAAACGCAAAATCAAGCAAATGGCGTAATATTCGGAAGAGCTTGCAATTTTTCAAAATTACTGCAGATTTGTGCGAAGACCCGCCGTGTGACATCATTACAACGCACGTTCAGCCAAAGCCCTGTTTGATTCACGTATTCGAACATGAGTATAGCCAAAAGGTCTCATTTACCAGCAAACATCACTGTAAAAGAGTGTGCAAAACAATTTTGTGCGATTGCAATTTCCCCAATTCAAGTAGTTTTCTGCAAAAAAGCACACACACACGCACAAAAAATCACAACAAAATCAAACACTTTTGGTTGCAACAAACACACACACACACACACACAGAAACCCAGAGAAATCCTGTACAGACTGAAATACATTTATCAGTAAAGTTAACATGGACTACTGAATTATTGTAATTAATTACTCCTCATTCTGGTTATCCATGCATCCACCCATCCATACTGCTTATCCTACACAGGGTCTTTGGGGAGCCTGGAGCCTTCATTTTTGTTATACTGTATCTAATGGGTTTAATAAACAGTGATGATGTTGTCTTTTTGAAGTTTTTGAAAGAGTGGAAAATTTTATCTTTAAACAATATCCTACAGCAAAATGTGTGTACAGATTTCTACAGCGTGCATCATTTAATGGGCTGAGAGGGATCAAGTACCCTAAGCCTCTGATTGTTTATTTAAAGCCCCCTCCTTCTCCCTTTCCCCCTGCGTCTGCACATTGTTATCTCCTGCTTGACACGTCGTCTACGCCTGTTTGATAGGTCGTTGATAACAGCCCCGGCTGAGTCTGCTCTCACTGTATATAAACCAAGAGATCCTCACAGTAGCATCAGTCTACCAGCCTTTATCCTCAGCATAGGACCATCTCTCTGACAGGACCATCCGAGTCTCTGGAACTATGACTCTCTTCGCTACCCTGCTTGCCTTCACTCTCGTGACCCAGAACTGGGCCTTTGACTTGGGCCAGTCCACCCGCTGCATACCCATACCTCGCCAGCTGAGTGTGTGTCACGACGTGGGCTACTCCGAGATGCGACTACCTAACCTCCTAGGCGACAGCAGCCTGGAGAGTGAGGTGGTACCACGCTCTGGTGACTGGCGTTCCCTGCTGCAGACGGGGTGCCACCCTCAGGCCCAGACCTTCATTTGCTCCCTCATCGCTCCTGTCTGCCTAGACACGTAAGTATTCTATAACCCACCTCTCTTTTAGATGTTATCCACTATCTTTTTTGGGAGTCTGTTGCTTATTAGACTTGTACTTTTAGTCTTACTATCCCTCTCCTTAAATCACCCAGTTTTCTCTCAAGCTCATATAAGCTTATGTAATTTTGCCCTCTCTGAAGGTTTATCCAGCCTTGCCGAAGTCTGTGTCTGGCTGTGAGGGACAGTTGTGCCCCGGCCTTCGCCTGCCATGGCCACTCATGGCCTGAAGAACTGGACTGTGATCGTTTCCCTGCTCAGGACGACATGTGTCTCACCCCAATGCCCAAGCATATCAGCAGGTTCTCTAAAGGTCAGTTCCCTAGACTTCTCTGAATACTGCTAGGTTGAAGTGCATTTCATTTTTAATTAGTAATTAGAAAATTGTTTTAACTTCTATCATGGTGTTATTCCACATTCCATTAAATTTTTCCTGTCTTTTATTTTCCAGATCTACCTCAGCCTGCGTGCCAGACATGTCCTCCAGTAGACGAGCTTCCTTCTCTGAAGACAGTCATGGATTCCCTTTGTCTCACTGACTTTGGTAAGCAAAATCATGAAAATATTATAGCAGTTATAGAGTTCTGTGAAGAAAACTCAGTGTTTGGAAGTATTTGCTTATATTACACCAACAGCTTTGCCAGATTGGGTAGTAGTTTTAACATTTGTTTTAGACTGCCTGTGTTTCTTATTTTATTTTATTATTATTATTATTTTTAAATAGTACATTTATAGCATGTACTATGAGCAACACAGAATTGTGAAGGGATTTAACAGCAAGTAGGCAAGCTGTCCAGTTTGGCAACATAATTAATTAAACTACAGTTTTCCTTGTCGTTAGTATTACTCTTTCACCTGGAAATGTGACTATAGTCTACCTTTATAAATAATTTAAGGTATATAATTGGACCTTATGGACCACTGATGTACCTTTTAAAGCTTTACTCACTAATCCACCTTCCTGAAGGTACAAAATATGTTCCTTGATGGTACAAGGAATGTTGTTTGGTACTTGTACTTCTGAGAGTGTATCCTGGTAGCAAGGACACGTTTTTAACGACTCTTCCTTTCCCTGCAGCCGTTAAAGCCAAGCTTTTCCGCCGCCGTGTGGCCTCTAAGGAGCCGGAGCTCGAGGTGGAGGGAAAGGTGGAGTTCATCCAGCGTGGCCCATTGCTGCCGTACGACACCGGCAACCTGCTGCAGCAATGGCTGCTGCTCAATCTGCGCTGTGCGCATGCCCTGGTGAAGCCAGGTCGAGCACAGCTCTACCTGATCACAGGCACGATGCGCTCCGACGGCACCGTTGAACTCGCGCACCTCTTCCCCTGGCTAAAGAAAGACCTGCACATAGCCGCAGCTATCCGCAAGTGGAAGCACCACAATTGCTGAGGACATTATACACAGAGTTCTAGAGGAGAGGAAAACCTTGAGGTGACGAGAAACTGTGCAGAGTGAACTGGCGTTTGAAAGGGAAGATGGTTTTGGAGCTTCTCTCCTCTCCTCTGGTTGAAAATTTGATTCGCTCCAATTTCTGAGCACATGAAATTTAATGCACTCCGATAGCTTTTTTTTTGTTGTTGTTCTTGTAAATATCGAGCCTTTGAGTAAAGGCCTTGTAAAAAGATGATAATATTTCTATCCAAGTATTAGTGTATTTATGTGTGTCATGGTGTTGTGTTGTGGTGTAAGTGGAATATGAATAAATGTCATTTAAAAATATTTTCACACTGACCTCATTTAAAACAAAAAACATTAGCTGAATCAGGATTCAGAGATCCTGCTGTAGCAATACTACAGAGAACCACTGTAGCATGTATGGCTATCCAAAGTACCATGTTACACTGTTTCTACACTGTTTCTACATACACTCACCGAGCACTTTATTAGGAGCACCTGTGCACCTACTCTCATGAAGTTATCTAATCTACTGTTCACATCAATCATCAGAATGGGGAAAAATGTGATCTCAGTGATTTTGACCATTAAGTTTTACTATAACTGCTTATCTGCTGGGATTTTCACACACAACAGCCTCTAGAATTTACTCAGAATAAAGCTAAAAAAAAATCCAGTGCGCAGCAGTTCTGCAGACGGAAACGAACAACAATGAGTATTGTTGCTGACCATGTGCATCCCTTCATGGACACAATTTACCATCATCTAATAGCTATTTCTAGCATGATAATGCACCATGTCCCAAAGCAAACGCAGTCACCGGATCTGAATCCAGTAGATCACCTTGGGGATGTGGTAGAACGGGAGATTCACAGCATAAAAGTGCACCTGAAGAATCTGCACGAATTGCATGATGCAATCATATCAACATGGACTAGAATCTCGAAGGAATGTTTCCAACATCTTGTGTAATCCATGCCATGACGAATTGAGGCTGTTATGAGAGCAAAGGGAGGCCCTACCAAGTATTAGTATCGTGTTCCTCATAAAGTGCTCCATGAGTGTAAATGGTAACTGGTGGAATACCAGCAGCATGCAGTATAATAACATACTGCATTACAGTGGCAGGCTGAAAGGCAAGTCTTTATTAAACTAAGTCTAATTTCTTAATCTAATTCCTATGGAGCAGGAGTTCTCAAACCTTTAGCAGCTAGGGACCCCTTTAACTGTAAAATAAATTACTCAGCCCCCCTCAGTACAAATATATTTTATGAACATAATCAAACATTCAGTAGCAATCTGTTGCAAACACCACTGTGGATGTTTAACAAATGTTTAAAAGACTTCACATGACCAAAAATGTTTATTATTCATAATGCTTTTCACTGTTAGCAGGTAAAGCAGATATGGTCTTATGGCTATGATAAGATCTCGCCAAAACATATATCATATGTGATAAATATAACGTTGGTAGTACAGTAATACCTTAGAAGCCAAAGATCCAATATAGTGCTGACTACTAATGTGGTTTCTGAGGGATATCTAGAGTCATATCTAGAGTCTAGTTAACCTGAGCTATCGTCTGCCAGAATTATGTTTAAAGTGGCACTACTGGTCACAGTCCCACAGGGTTTTAAATAACGTACCAGGGGAGTTAGTTTGAAACACTGAGAAGGAATAATGTCTGAATGTAGCCCATAGGTAAGCTTAAATAAAAACACTTCTTCAGATGTAAGTTTTGTGTCTGCTTGCATCTTTTCCAAGAATATAAGGTAGCAAAAAGGAGAAATCTAACACGCCCCTCTTTTCATTCACTGAGTCATCTTCACTAACCGCTTTATTCAGGTCAGAATCCAGAGCCTGTCTTTGGAACACTGGGTGTGAGGTGGGAGTACACCCTGAATGGGATGCCAGTTCATTGCAGTCATGTCCCTCTTACAAAATGTATTTCTGTATTTTTAAAATGTAAAAAAAAGCAAATTTGAGACAATACATTTTTCATTATTCTGCAGTTGATAAATTTGATTAAATTAACTTTTTATTTATATTTTTGTAGTTAAAAAAAAAGATGTATCAAAAAAAAACATTCAAATGTACATGGTGATTTAAAAAATGTTAACATTTACTCACAACATTTTTCTCTACAGTATTGTTGTCGTTTATTGGTGAAATGGCTACCAGATTGAGTTTGGAAGAAAAGAAGAAGAAAAGTCAATAATTATTAACCTAATCTCCTTGCATTATTATGTTTCAGCGTTATTTTAAATTTTTAACCACATTGTACATTTTAATGTCCTTTTTCCTCTTCCTGCTACCCTTATATGATTTTGTTCACACTATTTTGTTCTATCTCTCTTTTCTTGTGCACAGTGGGAATGTGGCAACAACCCTGTGGGTCTCCCGAACTGCAGAAGTCTTTGTGTGTGGGTCTGTGTGTATGTGTGTGAGTGGATAGCAAATGTGAACAGGGTTGCTGCAATTCATTCTCCTTTGCTACCTCATTATGACTCCATAGACACAATAGGGAGAGAGCACATTAGAAACTTCCGTGCTGCGCCACAAAAAGCCGCCTCAGTGCCAGGCTTCATCGCATTGTCCCTTCTAATTCATGGAGTCTGGCCCACCATTGACAATATGAAGTGCCAGTGGGGGAAAGGCTATTGAGTGTGCTCTGTTTTTAAGGGGTCAGAGAGAGAAAAGGAGAAGAAGACCTCTCACAGCTGGTCCACTGAGCACTGGATCTGAGCTTGCTCTTTATGGCTCTTCTATGAGGCCTCTCATTTTCTTTCATTTGTCTTGAAAAAAGAAAAAATGGCAAGGGACTTCAAATGGATTCACATTGACCAGTGTTTGAGAGCTTAGAGATCATAATAGGACAACAGTTTTGGAGTTCCCATTTGGCAAAGCCATGCACTGTGGAAGTGATTGAGAGACACTTGATGTCTGGCATGGGGGAAAGAATGTGAGATGAGTTTTACGTGTGTCAAGTTTTATGGGATTATTTTACAGAGCACTCCAAACATTAAGCAAATCCCATTACTGCTATGGAAGTTTTATGACAAAATATGTAAATTTGCACTGATCTCATTACATGAATTACATGTCACCATTTTTCCTTATTTCTTGCTGAATTCTCAGTACACCACATGTTTACTTTACATAGCACTGATTTACAGTGTACTGTCCTTTCTGGTATAAAGCCAAGAACTGAGAAATGAAGATGTGTGTGCTTCATTGCTGCTCATTCCCTCACTCCATATCAGTCGTAACTTAATCTTGTCTTGGTATCCACCCAAAAGCCCACCTCAGTTGAGCAACTCCTCATAGTTAACCGTAAACACATTACATATTCATCACCAGACAGCAGGTCCTCCACCAGCGAGGGGGATAAAACTGCAAATTTGATTACAAGCGCCCTTTGGCTCTGTGGCTGAGGCACAAAGGGCCTGGCTGTCCAGGCTGATTACCATGCCCAGCATGAGGTGATGTTTTACCCCACAGAAATCCCCCAGCGCCCCTTGCACTGGGACATGCCTGTTTAGGGCTCTGTTTAGCCAGCGCTGTTTCTGCTCACTTTTGCCCTGCTGGAGACCCTGGTCCTGTTCAAAAGGACTCTTACTTAAAGAATGTTTTCATTCTGACTGCACTTCACTGTAGTTAGTGAAGTGAACTTACAAGCTGCCATAATATTTAGCAGTTTTGGTTTTTATATATATTCTCAGTGGTTGAATTATATGCTACATTTGTAATGGTACACAATTGTTTATCAAATTATGTGAAATTTACTCTAGTGAGTAATGTTCACGTTATGACAGCTAAACAAGAAATACTGAAACACTTGAGGATAACTTTCACTTAAACTTAGGAAACAATACATTTTATTAGGATGCTTTAATAAGTAATAAGTAAATAAATTACATATATCGTTATTATTAGGGGGCATGGTAGATTAGTGGTTAGCACATTTGCCTCGCACCTCCCGGGGTTGGGGGTTCGATTCCCACCTCCGCCCTGTGTGTGGAGTTTTCATGTTCTCCCCATGCTTCGGGGGTTTCCTCCGGGCACTCCGGTTTCCTCCCCCGGTCCAAAGACATGCGCTGTAGGCTGATTGGCATCTCTAAATTGCCTGTAGTGTGTGATTGTGCTGTACGATGGGTTTGCACCATGCCCAGGGTTTCCCCCCGCCTTGTGCCCCGAGTTCCCTGGGATAGGCTCCAGGCTCCCAGATGCCATTTGTAGGATAAGCAGTACAGAAAATGGAAGGATGGATTATTATTATTATTATTATTATTATTATTATTATTATTATTATTATTATTTTATAGCATGTTAAAGAATCCTAGATACAAGCCTCAGTGTATTTTACATGTCAATTACATTTTTAGGCTTTCTATTTGTCAGTCTCTATCTCAAACTGGACTTATTTCAGTTCATGCATGAATCTTGACAACTTAATCAGTCATTTTGATCTTGTAGCTTGATCTGGTGGCTGCTATGACAAGCAGAGACTGACAGGGAATATATGGAATAAGGGGTGGGTTGTCATGTTGATGAAATTCCTTTCTTGTCAGATTTGAATGCATGCGGTGAGCTGGACTGGAACTGACTTATCAGAAAGTGGTGCAACTGAGATTCAGAGGAAAGTTTTAGATTATATAACCTGACATTTTGGCTTTGCCAAAAATATGTGATAGGAAATAAATCTTCATTGTATGCAGCTATAAAATGACAGGCCATAGAGTTGTTTATAATAAGACGTGATAGACTGTGAAGTGGATAGTTTTATAGGCTGACTCCTGATGGGCTTTTGAATAAGTGTCTCAGAAAAAGACACAACTATTTACTGCTCCAGGACTCTGTTTCGTGTGCAAGTTAAACTTTGGTCAGGAGTCCATTGTCTCCAATGTCTATCATTTAATGGCCACTTTGACATAATGAATGAAGCGGTCCCACCTTCTGTCCACCAGAAAGGCTCCACTCTTATCGCCTTTCACAATTACACTGGAGGAGCTCAGCCAATCAGGACTCAGTAACGCACGCCCAATACCAAAAAAGAGGGAAAGGAGTTATTGTTTTCTTTCTGCTTTTTAATGAAGTTTACCCTGTCGGGCTTTCAGGAACATGTTAGTAGTTGGGACAAACTTTGCGAAGAGCGCTGGATCTGACTCAGAAGGAGTAAATTCATGATAAAGGGGAATCAGAGAGCAATGGCTGGATCTCCATCACGGCATCTTGGATTTGGCAATTCTGGGAAGAGTTTTCTTATTGATAATTTGCTTCGTCCTGACAATAAATCACCCCCTGCCCAGGTCATACCTGATACCAGCCAGAAAAGATGCCTTTCTACACTGGTGTGTGGGCCACTTGGACTGGCTTCTAAAAGTTCCTGGGTGCCTGCACATGCTCAGCCAAGTAACACTCCCCAAGATATGGACAGAGAGACACTCAAGACACATTCAGGTAGGATGGCATACAGTGGTGGCATCATATTCTTCACATAAATGTAGGTAATTATGAATATTTGAGGATAGTGCATGTGGCATGAGCTACTGAAACAGGTGTCAGTAACTAATAAATGTATTATTAATGATTTTACAACCCCGGACACAACGTTTATTATTTTAAATTTGTTATGTTTCTTTTTTTTATTATTATAAAAACCACCACAAAAATAATTCTACTACTACTACTATTACTACTACTAAATACTTTTGTAGTATAATTTCACTATTAAAAAACAGTTCCACTTTCATTTGCTTACTGGAGTTAAATATCTCAGAGACTGAATGCAGTTATTCTGTATATGACTTGGCGTACAGCGTGCCTTACAGCTATTTCCAAATACTGTTATAGCCAATGACTTCTTTGGTTTAAAACCAACCAAAACATAATGAACATTTTTGTGATTACTACAGAGGTACCTTAATGTTGTTTTTGTTGTTATTTTTGGTTCAAAAGAAAATCTGAAGATAATTATTAACTTATATCAAGTTATGATATATAAATTCGATAATATGTAAATCATATAATATTCTGGTACCACAGGCAATTAAGCTATAATAGTTAATATTATTTTAATCTATAAATATTAATAGTTTAAACTATAAAACTTTGTGTTCTGCTGGCAAAAAGTAATACTGAATCTTTACATTATACACATTACACCTTAACTACATAACTACAACTAAATTAACTAAAATTAACTAAAGTTCATAAGAAACTTTTTTCACATTACTATCATGGTTCCTAAAGTTTACCGTCAAACAGTATAACACCTAGAAATGATGCTTGTATGACTTTTTTTTTAAATCACATATTTTTAATAACAAAGGTTGATTTAAAAAAAAAAAATTTTTGGATCAGCAAGTGACTAATAATGTTTTAAGTATTATTACTTAACAAAAAAAATGTCGTTTGAATAGGACCTTCATGTACATAAAGTTTTGTTGCAGCAAATTTCTATGAGTAAACAATTTTCATTTTTGTTAATATTCCAAACATTAAAAAAGTTTTCTTTATTAAGTTAATTATATTATTGACATTTAAAAAATAAAATAAAATCATGTATCCAAGACAGAGAGAGATCCATGTGTTTGTGGATGTAAGCAATAAAGAGTTCAAGAAAGAGGAAAATTTGAATATATGATTGTTAGAACAAGATCTCATGTAAAGTTTGTAATTGTTTCCGTAAAGTTTGATCTCATGTATAGTTTGTTTGAATTTTGAGAAGTGTGGATTTTATTTAAAAAAATAAAATAACTGGTCCTCAAACCTAACCTTATATTTTATATAAAATGGAGTCTTGAGAGGTTGAATTCTTACAAAATTGCAAATATGAGAAAATGCTGGATCATGATGACACAATTTAGTGTAAACAGCACAACACATCAGGGCCCAGTGTCCCAAAAGCACCGTACATTTCATTTATCTTAACTGATTAAAACACTGAGAGAGTGAGAGAGTACACTGTGATGTTTGCTCGAGCATTTAATGATGATCACTGGGCTACAATGTTTGTGGGAAAATCAGTACAAATCATTTTGACCTATATAAAGTATATGTGTTAGGACAAACTTCATGTATTACACTTCAAACATCTTTTCAATGAAGTCTAATCACAAATTTCCAAAAATGTTTAAGCGGCACTGGGTTTGAGAACTTTACTTGACATTTGCTTTACTTTTGATTTTTTATATACTATATTTTCATTGGACATGAAAAAGTACAACAATCCACTTCCTGTATGGTTAAATAAAAATAAAAAACTCTGTGATTGTTCTCTGAAGCAGTGTTGAGCGGTGTGCTGCTGTGTGCTTCTCCTCTCGTTCACCCATGTTATGGTGGCTCCAGCCCACTGACGTGCTCTCCTCCTCTCCTCTGCAGTGAGTATATTATCCTCACACACACACACACACACACACACACAAACAAAGTGAGTGTTTCTATAACTAATAGCTAATTCTTTCCTAATATGCACAGCACTGCATAGCTATAGCTTATTCATCAATCATGCCTATTTAGTAGGGGGGAATGCTTTTATTACCGTGTACCCCACACACGCACACACACTCACACACACACACACACACACACACACACACACACACACACACACACACACACACACAGAGTGAGTGAGAGCGATAGAGAGAGCGAGAGAGCACAATAAAACCACACCTCCAGTTTTCTGCCAGAGTAGGTTACAATTGATATTAAGAGCACCATAATGACCAGACCCATTCTTCAGTGAGCTCCCGTCAGCCTGAATGCTCTTCTATCCCATCTCTCTAATGTCTGAAGTAGCTGCAGCAGGATGTTCACAAATTGATATAAAATTGTATTTAAAGGATGCAATTGAGTGATGCGTTTAATCATTGACTTAGTGTACAGAGGAAAAAAATGGAGAGCAGTTCCAAAATCTTCATGCAGGGACATACAGGATATGCCAAAAAAAAAAGTTATACACAGAGTTTTATTTAACACTGATGATACCTGAAAAGGCTTGATATGAAAGCCCTATAAAGCTTGACAAGTGAGGTAGCTAAATGTTACCCACCTACCCACCCTCTTGCATGCCCTCCGCCTTGGAGAAAAAAACTTTTTAGTGGCTTGACACTTTCCCACAGCACCCCCCAGACACACAATGCTGCTTTGCCCCATGACCAATTAGCTCTTTCAGTCAGTCTGCACACACGCGACCCCACTGCCATTTTTCACCACAGCAATGAACTCTAAGTTGCCTTTCTATACTGATCCCGGAGCAGTGAACCCTTTCCAAATCTTAAGCTCAGACCTTCTAAGGGACCCCAAAAAACTGGTGTCAGATCACTAAGAAGGGCAATTTCTAATGACACAATGCAAACCTACATTCCTATGTAGAAAGAAGGAGGGAACATTTCGGCAGCCTTTTTGTTGTATCTGATAAAAAGCCGAGGCTTGAAAATCCGCCTCCTCTTTTCACGTGCTGCTCTCTATCCATTCCAGACTCCCTCTATGGGGAGGAATAATGTGATCAATTGGGATGACTTTTATAGACTTATTGGAGCTCATCTTCCCATAGAGAGAGTCTGTGTACCTGTAGGGGAAGAGATAACTGAGTGAGGGATAACTGGTTGCTGAAGGGACAGCTGAGGAATGGCAAGAGGCATTTCTTTTGTTAAAGTGCAAAGGAGATTTGGGGCTACAAAAGAGAGAGGGGGAATAAGCAGCCCGCTCACGAGTTGACCCACTAATAGAGCGTTTAAGTGGAAACCATTGATCCCGAATAACGGACTAGGAGCGTGACTAACAGTCTTACCCACAGCTATGAAGGTGGTCAGCGCGGCGATTTGTTGGACAGATTAAGGAGGTATTGTTGAATAGATTGGGGGAAATTGTGGTGCTTGACTTTTGTCAAGCTGCACCTGTGGTTAAAAAAGCGTGGGATTGCTGCTTCCAGACCTCTAGACCTCTTATTTCTCTATCACTGACTGGTCATTACTCTCTCTCTCTCTCTCTCTCTCTCTCTCTCTCTCTCTCTCTCACTACACTAGACATGTGTTGGTTCCTAAAAAAGTTACTCCCTGTATTATGTAATAATAATAATAATAATAATAATAATAATAATAATAATAATAGGGGTGCATGGTAGTAGTTAGCATGTTCGCCTCACACCTCCAGGGTCCAGGGTTCGATTCCTGCCGGGGCCGTGTGTGTGCGGAGTTTGCATGTTCTCCCCGTGCTGTGGGGGTTTCCTCCGGGTACTCCGGTTTCCTCCCCCAGTCCAAAGACATGCATGGTAGGCTGATTGGCGTGTCTAAAGTGTCCGTAGTGTATGAATGGGGTGTGTGAGTGTGTATGTGATTGTGCCCTGCGATGGACTGGCACCCTGTCCAGGGTGTACCCGGCCCTGTGCCCGATGTTCCCTGGGATAGGCTCCAGGTTTCCCCGTGACCCTGAAGAAGGAGTAAGCAGTAGAAGATGGATGGATGGATGGATGGATGAATAATAATAATAATAATAATGAAATACACCATATGACCAAAAGTATGTGGACGTCTTGCCAATCGCACCCATGTGTGCTTATTGAGCATCGCATTTCAGATTGAGTTCCTGTTTTTTGTTAGAGTGACCTCCACTCTTCTGGAAAAACTTTTCACTGGATTTTGGATCGTGCTTCTGGGGATTTGTGTTCATTCAGCCCAAGGGTATTATTGAGCTCAAGCACTGATGTCAAGAGAGGAGGTCTGGGGTGCAGTCAGAGTTACAGTTCATCCCAAAGGTGTTCAGTGGGGTTGAGGTCAGGGATCTGTGCAGGACAGTCGAGTTCTTCCACTCCAACCTTGGCAAACAATGTCTTTATGGACTTTGCTTTATGCACAAGGGGATTGTCATGCTGGAAGATGTTTTGGGCCTCTTAGTTCCAGTAAAGAGAAATATTAATGCTACAGCATACAGATATGTTCTAGACAATTGTGTGCTTCCAACCTTGTGGCAACAGTTTGGGGGAAATCCACATATGGGTGTGATGGGTGAATGTTATGTTTATGACTACATACCTGACTATGATGGATAACACATGTAGAATTCATCCATCCATCCATTTTCTGCACTGCTTATCCTACACAGGGTCATGGGGAGCCTGGAGCCTATCCCAGGGTACTCTGGCACAAGGTGGGGGACACCCTGGACGGGGTGCAAACCCATCGCAGGGCACAATCACACACACACTCACACACCCATTAAACATATGTGCAGGTGCATATCAAAAAATTTGAATATCGTGGAAAAGTTAATTTTTTTTAATGGTATTACTGTGCTTGATTGGCCATCCAACTCGCCTGACCTGAACCCATAGAGAATCTATGAGAGACACCAGACCCAACAATACAGACGAGCTGAAGGCCGCTATCAAAGCAACCTGGACTTTCAGAACACCTCAGCAGTGCCACAGACTGATTGCCTCCATGCCATGCCTCATTGATGCAGGAATTCGTGTAAAAGTAGCCAAGACCAAGTATCGAGTGCATAAATTAACATACTTTCATAAATTCTTTATTGTAATATTTTGAGATACTGGATTTTCGATTTGCATGAGCTGTAAGCCGTAATCATCAAGATTAAAACAAAAAAAAGGCTTGAAATATTTCACTTTATGTTTAAGGAATCTAGAATATATGAAATTTCCACAATTAACTTTTCCACGATATTCTAATTTTTTGAGATGCACCTGTATAATCATATAGGAATATGATATTTCATCTAATTTCTTCTACTGGATTCATGCCATGTTTGCTATTCAAAGAATTAACAAAAAAAGTTTTAACATGTTTATTGAAACAACAACAAAACACCAACCTCATGCTTCTGTCATCTGTCCTTTTGTGTAATTTGTACTTTGATTGGACAATGAGTGCACAGACGATCAACTTTTGGTTCCTCCTCCAAACATATTTTTGGGCAAAAAAGTGATATAATAAATTATCCACCTTGACTGCATTTACAACACCCACAACTGTGTAATCACCTGGCACAACTGTCACTGTTAGGCTGCATGAATCTACAGTCTGAGCTAGAAAGAAATCAGCCCTAACCTCACTTCATCATATCATTCTGTGTATTATTTTCACAATCACTGGAGGTGGTATGGCACATGATTCCACAAAAATCCAAAATAATATATCTTAAGAAATTTGCAAACAAATAATCTGATATTGATGCCAAAAATGAAATATTCTACTGATTTCTCTGCTAGTCCATTTATACCAGCAATCTCGGTCCTTACTCCTGTGATTACATAATTTTTATATTAATTTCATTGCGGTTACTAAATCATTCATAGAATTTTACTGAAGATAAATAACTGAATAATAAACTGGATCATAAGGTGTTCAATTGCAACAAATTATATCTGGAGACTTGTTGAAAGAGCACATGATAAACAGAGCCACACATTTGAGATTATCCTCTCTCTCACACAGAAGGGACAAGTCCTGCAATATGGAGTTCAGGCCAATGCCCTAAACAACACAGAGGAATCCTGAGGAGAGCTGTGTTCTCTGAGCAGCAGAGGAGAGAACTTGAGAAAATGTTCCGCAGACAGAAATATATCAGCAAGACAGATCGCAACCGACTGGCCACAGATCTCTGTCTGAAGGAAACACAGGTGAAACACACCGTAGCCTGCTTCCTATATAGCTAAATGCCTACACTTGTGTGCATTATGGTGTGTGTGTGTGTGTGTGTGTGTGTGTGTGTGTGTGTGTGTGTGTGTGTGTGTGTGTGTGTGTGTGTGTGTGTGTGATGTCTCACGTTAAATCAGTACAGATGTTCTGTCCTTTTTCATTAACATTTTCTGGTATATATTATTGAAATATCTTGCTGTACAAATTTAGAAATATTTGTATACAGCTTCAATTGCTTCTGTTGTCAATATCTAATGGTTATCTCAATATTTGATTCCTTAGTGGTTAGCATGTTTGCCTCACTCCTCCAGGTTGGGGGTTCGAATCCCGCCTCCGCCCTGTGTGCGCAGAATTGACATTCTTTCCCCGTGCTTCGGGGAGTTTCCTCCGGGGACTCTGGTTTACTCCCCCAGTACAAAGACATGCGTTGTAGGCTGACTGGCATTTCCAAATTGTCTGTAGTGTGTGAATGTGTCCAGGATGTCCCCTGCCTGGTGTCCCATGTTCCCTGGGATAGACTCCAGGCTCCCTCGTGTAGGATAAGCAGTACATAAAATGGATGGATGGATTTGATTGTGTTTATGTGGGATATTGGAATATGACTTGAAAATTGTATATAATAATAATAATAATAATAATAATAATAAATTTTGGTGATTGAACTTGTATTCAGTTCATGCAGCGTGTCTCTCTTCACACAAGACGCTTCATAAATTATTCTCTAATGATTTCTCAACTGTTAAGTGGAATTGATGAAGCCTTTTGGATGAAAGTCATAACTCTTCATGAGTTCAATACAGGTGCAGTCATTAGGACTTACATGGCCTGAATGACTAAAAGCTTTCACAGACATATTTTAAGAGTAAAATGACAAATCCTTGGAAACCACAGATCTCTGATATCTAATATTATTATGTTTAATGTGGCACTCTTCAGCACTGGTTTAGTATACTGCTATGAAATCTACAAATCTTAAACAGTCATGTTTAAATGGTTGTATTAAAAATAAAAATAAAAATACAGACCTCCACTACAACATTTGTAATAAAGTGCCTTTTTAAGAGTGCACACTGAGGTTTATTTTATCTATTTTTTAGTTTGTAAACTGCATGACTTACGTATACTGTTTATCCTGTTCTAGGTAAAGATCTGGTTTCAGAACCGCAGAATGAAGTGGAGGAACTCAAAGGAGAGAGAAAGCCTGAGCTCACGGCCACCTATGGAAGAGCTCCTGCTTAGGAGCGTCCCAGAAAAAGGAGAAATGGCGCATACACAAACATTCCCCAGAGTAGAGCGTCACACATCCCAAACACATGCTGACAAACACTTGAGAGATCACACACATCTGGCTGCTAACAATGTTCAGAGATAAGTGATGTGTACACTTCAGTCAAATCTTTTTGAACACTTGGAGTTTGTTTAAATAGCGCCACATTACTATTAGTATCACACAGAAAAAGGAGAAAAATGAAACAAGTGTTCCACCAGAGACACCTAAATCTTTATTTTTTTTTTAAAGGACTTATTAACTCTCAGATCCTAATGGGAACCATAAGAAAATTAAGCCTACAGATGAAAGATTCTGTGCTAGTATGACTGTGTAGTATGCTACAATATTAGTGATCAAGGTAAAGATTGCTCTCATTAACATAATTTTAGAGTGTTTATGAAGACACCACTGTTTAACCTCTCAAAAGCCCCACTTATTTTTCAGTTATTCATCTAGAAAAGCAATACAACATTATTCAGCCTTCAGGGCGAATTATTCAGTAACTAGAGTAAACCTAACAGGAGAGGTATCTAGTTACAAGAAAGGACTGTAAGTCTGAACCCAAAAATGCTCAAATATACAGTGTTCAAAAATGCTTGACTATCAGAATATATGCATCCATATATATCTTCCTCCATTAATTTCCAGGAAAATACTTAATACATGACTAATACTTAAGAAAGATGTGGATGATACATGCATTAAAACATACAACTGAAATTTTGTCATTTGTAAATATGTTTTTCCAGAAGGTGCTCTGACAGCCAAAGCTGACCTAATTTCTGTTTTCATTTATTACTTTTTTGGTCATAAATATTGCCTGTTGTATATGACTGTATAAATTTGATGAGTATTATTTGCAAACTAATTCAATACTTACAATGTTTTTGTTTTTTTTGTTTTTTTTAAACTGACAAATAAAATGTAATTCTTTTGTGGCTATTTGTGAATAGTAAAATTGCTAATATGCTCACAGTGATTTGCTACAAAACAAATGAATTCAAGGCAGAATTCTGAATTAAACTCATAATGTAATCTAACATGTACATAATGTTTAATAAAAAGGCCAACAAATCAGTAATATTCTTTTTTCATAAATCACTGTATAATATAAAAAAGTTTGGTTAAATGTAGCCGGTGTCTGACCACACATTGTTGGGTAATGTGTAGAAACCCTTGCGCTGGGTTACTTTAACTACCCAAAAAAAGAGTTTATTATGATCCAGCCAAGGGTTGTTTTTACAGTATGCTTATTTCTGTGCTGTTTAGCTTATTAATGAATAGTTATGATTATTTATTAACATTTATTAGTAGTTAAAGATATGTATAAAATTTTATTTAGGAAAAAAAATCATTTGAAACTTAATTTCACTTTTCTGAAATTTACAATAGCTACTACAAGGCTCATGTTAAGTAATCCAGTAAATGTAAAACAGCAAAAGCAATTGCAAATTTTATTTACAATTTTTATATCTTTAAAATGTATATAATTAATAGCTACAGTTTATTTAGCATTACATTAAGCAGGGTATTTCTCTTTCATATCAAATACTCTAACTTAAATATCATTTATATAACACATTACTTAAAGCATAAAAGCTGGGAGATTCGGCCAAAAATATGATCATGCTAAATTTTTCTATATTGATTGATCTAGATAATTATCACAGTATAGAATTTCATAACACTGTCACGGCTTTTACAGTGTCCTTCTAAGTAATGCTGATTGAATAAACCAAATGTAGAAATTATTTACACAAGATGTTTGTTTTTTTGTTGCAAAACTACATTCATTTTAAATTGTATCACAATCACTGTGCATTCAAGTCCTCCTGGGAAGTACATATTTACGAGTTGGGAGGTCAGGTGCGTTCAAGTCACTTCGGTCGGAACAAGATGGCGGTGTGCCTTCTCTTAATTAACTACAAAAAAAAATTCAGCAAGGTTTTTTAACTCTACTTCTAGAAAATGAAGAACAAAGAATGTGCATCAAGTGTGTTTTGCTTTTTTATGTTTAAAAAAAAAAAAAAATTATATTGTAATTGTAAACTGTTATTGTATTTTGTGCAGACAATTTGATTGTTTTATTGTAAATAAAAAAGCCTGACATAGTGGGTAGCACGTTCGCCTCCAGGGTTGGTGGTTTGAATCCCACCCTGTGTGTGTAGCTTGCATGTTCTCCCCATGCTGCGAGGGTTTCCTCTGGGTACTCCGGTTTCCTCCCCAGTCCAAAGACATGCATGGTAGGTTGATTGGCATGTCCAAAGTGTTCATAGTGTACGAATGGGTGTGTGAACGTGTAGGCCTATGCGATAGATTGGCACCCTGTCCAGGGTGTACCCCACCTTGTGCCCTATGCTCCCTGGGATAGGCTCCAGGTTCCCCACGACCCAGTAGGATAAGCGATATAGAAAATGATGGATGGATGGTAAAAAGCCTGACAATAACTTGCTGCATTTACCAAACACATAATAACTGAAATCAGCTTCTGAGGTGAATAAACAATCAATTTCAACAAATTTACCGTCAACTACAGACATTGCATCCATTGATTCTACCTTGTTTTCTTACTGACACGCCCCCAACTCGGAAACTCGGAGCCCAAAGAAAATCCCACTCGTAATTACGACTTTGTGGGGGCGTTCATGTGGGTTCACCTCGTAAACACGACCTTTCCGATATGACTTGAACGCACCATCACACCTGCGAGGTTATTTCCGTGTATGCGCGACAGTAAGAGGAGCTAATTAACCTCCGTTAAAAATCATACAGTACAATTTCTTCATATTGAGTATTTCTACAGTATATTACACGTACTTTCATATGCACTTGTTAGATTAAATGGCATGTGAAATGAGATGTTTCCACTTTTTGTGAATTGTGTGATTTTAGTGCGCTTCATGGCGCCATCTACAGGCACGAGATAATACGTTCTGGATCTTTTAAGGTGGAACGGAAAATCCAGATAAGAAGCTGTTTTGCTGTTTTTAAGAGGAACAAATACAGTAGAGGTGCATCTAAAAAAATTAATATCGTGGAAAAGTTATTTTTCCTCGTAATTTAATTCAAAAAGTGGAACTTTCATATATTCTAGATTCATTACATATAAAGTGTAATGCAAACTTTACTTTCATCTTCCCCATGGTTGTGGTTGTGTGTACTGAGAGATTAAAGGCTCAGGAAGCTTTGCAGGTGTTTTGATTTAATTAGCTGATTAGAGCTCTTCTCAGGTCAGCATTTCTGTATTATAACTTCTTTATTCTAATATTTTGAGTTCCACGTTTTGAATTAAATTAAGGGAAAAATGAACTTTTCCACGATATTCAATTTTTTTGAGATGCACCTGTGGATGCACCCCCCCTCCATTACCTTAATTACTAATTACCCACAATGCAACGTGTTCGTATCTATGCAGCCATTTTGATTCTCTAGCTACCGGATGTGCGGGCCCGTCATTTAGATATAAGTTTTCTTTTT
The DNA here is from genome assembly GCF_023375685.1 of Ictalurus furcatus. Taxonomy (NCBI): domain Eukaryota; kingdom Metazoa; phylum Chordata; class Actinopteri; order Siluriformes; family Ictaluridae; genus Ictalurus; species Ictalurus furcatus. Next base: position 21,074,841 of record NC_071268.1, read on the forward strand.
GAAATTCAAAATATTTCATTTAACGTTTCAACAATCTTTTCAATTTGTCTAAACACAACATTAAATACTCGTTAAAAATGTCCTACATTCAACTCATTCACCCCTGATGACAATTTCCCTACATGTACTTTAACAGTGTTGAAATCTCTCCTCGAATATCTTTGCTGTTTTTGCTGTATTGTTGAGAATTAATTTTTCTTACAAAATCCACTAAAATCAACTAAGTTCCATCCATCCATCCATTCATCTTCTATACCGCTTATTCTTCAGGGTCACGTGGAACCTGGAGCTTATCCAGGGGCATGGGGCACAAGGCGGGGTACACCCTGGTCAGGGTGCCAGTCCATCGCAGGGCACAATCACATACACATTCACACACCCATTCATACACTACGGACACTTTGGACATGCCAATCAGCCTACCATGCATGTCTTTGGACTGTGGGAGGAAACCGGAGTACTCAGAGGAAACCCCTGCAGCACGGGGAGAACATGCAAACTCCGCACACACAGGGCAGCAGCAGGCCTCGAACCCCAACCATGATGGTGTGAGGAGAACGTGCTAACTGCTAAGCCACCGTGCGCCCACTAGTTAAGTTACATCTCATATCAAACTTTGATTAATCTACTATGGATCTATCTATGGAGTTGTGAGGATGAAGGAGTTAAACAGTGCATAACGTTTCATTTTACCATAATGAACCTTAAGCTGGGTGCAGTTATGCAATCAATGAATTCAATAAACGAGTTCACCACATAAATTTGTATTGACATTATTTAACTTTCTAATGAGAGTAAAAGACATACTGATAGAGCAAAATGACGATTGTTTGATCCCACTTGTCTTTGGTTGTGATATCCTTACAATTAATTGCAGTCTTCCATAATATATGCCTTTTTTTTTTTAGATAATATGAATCTCAGGGCCCTGATTTGTAATAACTTTTGGAAAAATGAAGAATCTTAACTTTTGTCCACCTGCTTAATAGGAACATCCATATATACCACAGTGTGACAGCCTTCATACAGACATGCAGCATTTGTGTAGGGAGTCATAATAGCAGACAGCAAAGTACACAAGTTTTGTGAAGTCACATGAAAACAAAGGATAGTTGTTGACATCGTGCACTAGTTCAGTACTACATACATGGGGGAAATGAACACTTCTTTAGCAAAATGTCTTTCAAAAATTTAAAATTCCAAAATACTTAGTTTATATTGAAGATAAAGTTTAAGAATGCCTTAAATCATTCTCATGGCTGGATCTGGAAGCTGTCACAAGGTTGCGATGGACTTTAATAGGAAACATTACAAGCACATCACACACGGCACTGTTGCCAAACTTATTAACAAATTCGAAAAGACTGGAAGTGTTGCAGACCAACTGAGAAGAAGTGGACGTCCACGTATATCCACTGATGAAGGCACAACTGACATGGTGCTGGCAAACATAGTCCTCTATGTATGGAGAATTTTAGATGCGAGGTCATTACTAGACATGCAAGACCCTAATTGCCGTCGCTCATATATAGTCATAGAGGCCTATAACCATGTTAAAAAGACTCAAAACAAACAAACATAATGCATCAGATTGAATTTTTATGTATTGTGCTCGCACTGTAATATGCTGTACCTTTTTGAATTACATTGTCATTGACAGAATATTTAACAATTTGCAGATTCCCTTGCACATCTTCATCGAGGAAAAAACGGGAGCTGGTAACTAGGAGAGTAAAATTCTCTGCAGCAATCACTTTAAACTTGAAGATTTTGACAGAACTGGGTAAACTGTACGACTGAGGGAAAACATCATCCCTTCAATCATCCCTTTGACTTTCTCAGTCATCTGGGAAAGGTAAGACAGTGTTAATAGAGCTTAGGTATATGTCAGTTTGATAGCTGAGATTATGATTCAATATTTTTTTTAAATAAACATGCTGTAGAATGCATTTGCCTAAGATAACACTTAATAAATACTTTATTAAAATTACTAACAGTACATGGCATTATTGAAATTCCAGTTAAAAAGAGAGTTATAGATACCTCTCAACAGGCTGCTGCTGCACCATTTGAGCCCCAGCTGCCAAGACCTGAAGACGAGTCACCTGACCATCCTGAGCTTGAGGTGGGAATATGTAAAGCTTTCAATACACCATGTATGTATACTGTCTACCAGTTGTAATGCTTTTAAAATGCCTGTTTGTCGTATCACAGTCTTGGAGATTTTTTGTATTTATTTGTATTACAGTATGTCTTTTCCTTTATTTATTTTTTCAGTAGTTAGAGCCTTTGCCTGTTGAGATTTTTGAACCTGCTTCTAGGCCTGTTGGTAACTACCCCCCTGTCAGAAATTCACTTTTACCATTTCAGTTCTATCCACCTTATATTAAAAAAACGCAGATTCTTGTTTCATCTATGTGTAAACATTTATTAAATCAAGTTATACAAAACTGTGGCCATGTAGCAGTGGATCTGTGTATAATTTGTTTGTCACAGAGATTGTGGCAGATGGTCAATACTTTACAGACTTCAAACAACATTTTAATAAATAATAATAATAATAAAAAACCACTGAATAAAAAAAATAACATAAAGGATTACTTTGGATAATGGTGTGGAAATTACAGAAACCTACACCCAAAGCAATAGCCTTATTTCAGTGGTGGCTTGTCCATTGGCTTGTCCAAAAATTTATGGTCACAACATGCTCCTGACTTATTTCTTGTGGAATGTAATGTGATTTATGAGGCTACTTTAGATTTTAGAGTAACTTTCTACTGATACATTTGTGTTATTATTTAGTGTATCTCTTGCATATATCCTACACAGATAGCCCAGTAATCTCCAGAGAAACAACTGCCCCAGTTAATCCATATGAGTCATTATTAGTTATTTCAGTTATTTCTAATTCCAGCTGATTGTTATGACAAAAATATCTATGTAAAAGATATTAGGCATTCAGCAACTATTTTGTCCTGGACGGATATACCATGTTGTGCAATGAATTATACCACCACAGTAATAAATAAGTAAATAAATAAAGAAATAAAGGGAGCACTGATATATAGCATGTATATACTTGGTATTTATATAATTGGTTTTTATAAATAACCATAATATGGGATTGCTCTTGGATTATATTCATACAGTCTTCGACATCAGGTGGCTAATTTTCATTAGATAAAAAATGAACACAGAATTTTCTCTGCATGTCTCAGTCGGTTATCATGGTATTCTCCATTTATGTGACGATACAGAAGAAGGTTTGTCAAAAAAGCATGAATAACAACTATTCACTGACCCTGACATCTTTGTACTGTATATTGCTATAGTCTAAAATTTGAGAAACACATAAGCCTTCCTATTACACAATGTTGTGTACCTTAAATCTCAATCAAAATATTAAAAGGGTCACAGTATATTGCATAAATTTAACACTCATATATTCTGAGTGTATTTACTGCAAATAAGAGATGGTTCCTGTTCTTTTTTTTTTTTTTTTTTTCCATTTTTGCATCTGTGTTTGAAGAATTGACTTTTCCTGCTCTGTGTATAAATAACAAGCCTGATGTTGTTCATCCCACAAGTGTTTTAGAATGGATTAACAGTACAGTTATCTAGTTAACACATGCTGAACTGCTGAGTCAGTTTTAAAAACTTGTAGGCATTTGTCCACTAGAGGTCATCATTGGCATATTCAATTGATAGGTCTATATGAAAATATAGAGGCTCAGCTTCGAATCTTATGCATTTTGGCACCAAGTTATCTGAAAAATAATGCTATATAGATTAAATAGAATCTATGATGCAACCTTTTGATATGCTGCAAAATATACCCATATGTCATACCCTTATCATCTATGCAAGAATTACGTGTCAGTATTTGGCACATTGAGCCTGGATTGGATACTCAAATAACTAGAGCCAGACCTTACATGCATGTATCTTCTACATTTTTTAAATGGGCTAACACATTTAGAGTCAGTAGAGAGGCCCATGTGTATAGACAAAGAAGAAGAAGAAGAAGAAGAAGAAGAAGAAGAAGAAGCCCTCATGATGAGCTCAGGATGGTATTCTGTGCCAGTGGAGGCATTATTTAGCTGTGATCAAATGTAATTTGTCCCTTGTATCTCAGTTTTAAAGTAACATATATTCATATATTCATATATTTTTCAAAATGCTAAATTCATTCACAATCTGGGTTGTTTTTTTTTTCATTTCATGTTAGTAAATTACAGCTTGCCAGTGGTGACTACACTGTAACTCTGTCAAGCTTTGTCTTTTCAGATTACTACTATCATAATTGATAATGTTTTGGACACAGTCTGTCACAACAAGAATTGTGATATTCTACCACACACATACTCAGATTTTTAGGGACATGTGCAAATATGTTTGCTGCAGGGCGCCAGCTCATGCGCACAGTGGATACAGAGAGACTCCCACACCCAGACCTGCTTATAAATTCTCTCTCTCTCTCTCTCTCTCTCTCTCTCTCTCTCTCTCTCTCTCTCTCTCTCTCTCTCTCTCTCTCTCTCAGTTAATAAGACAAAAGAAATGCAGCTTGTCATGTTATAGAGAAACAAAGCCCTCTGTCCTGAATACTCTCCCATGTCTGAAAACTTCATGTTGCAGCTTTACCTGCGCTGACACTGGAGACTCCTTCCTCAAATACCAGTTTACTGCCATGCAAGTCCCTGTGTAAATTGTTCTATAGCAATGATAAAGTATTACAATGAGTGCATTAATATAAGCCTGTGATTTCCTTGGCAGCCATTAATTAATCAACACCTTATGACCAATTGGAATCGAGCATTCAGCAGCCGTGTATTATACTGTTTACATCATAGTAATGTTGTAATTCTGTGTTGTGCTGTTAATAGCTACAGTTAATCTATTTCATTTAAATTTGTTTTGACTCTATGCTATGCATCATCTTTAACCCCTCAAATTCAGGATCCATCAGCAGATCCAGACATACATTCCTCACTGTCATGTCATTCAGATTAGTTTCACTGTGGTTGGTAAATAATAAGCTTTAAGATAAATAGAGGACCATAATGTGTAAATGGTACGATATGTAGTCTGGTGCGCATCACATTTCAAGGCTGGAAAATGAAGCTCGGAGCTATTTCAGTTGGTGTGTAGCTCTGCATGGAATTCTGCGTGGAATTCAAGTTGGTTTCATTTTCTTTTTCACTTTGCTGAGAAGCTGCATATCAGAAACAGAATTTGATTTTCCTCATTCTGTATGTAGGAGTCATAGACTGACCTTTGCAAGGGAACACCCACATCATAGCTGAACATGAGGATAAGAATGAATTCCCAGTATCAGCCTTTAATACGGCAGACATAGAACAGGCTGTTGCGGTTTGTCTGCTGTTTGCTGATTTGTTCTTCTTATTAGGCAATGTTTGTGTGGGTTTCATTTGGATTTGGACAGCAGCCCTGCAGCAGAGAATGATGTACAATCCATGGAAAAGCTGCTAGCTCCTTGATAATACTCCTTCCTCTTTCAGGACTGCCAACTAAGCCACCAGAGCAAGCAAAAGCCTCTTTGGATTCATAACAGCACCTGAGCATGTTGCTTCATTGGGCTCCTTTCAGAATTTCATCGACTCATTAGCCATCTGCCTGAGTGATTGATTTGACACAAGACAGTGGACATGATCCATCCATCCATTTTAGATACCACTTATCCTGCACAGGGTTGTGTGGGAGCCTGGAGCCTATCCCAGGGAACAAGGCAGGGGACACCCTGGAGTGCCAACCCATCTCAGAGCACAACTGCACACACTACAGACAATTTGGAAATGCCAATCAACCTACAATGCATGTGTTTGGACTGGTGGAGGAAACCGGAGTACACCCTAAAGCACAGGAGAACGTACAAACACAGTCACAGGGTGGAGGCAGGATTTGAACCACCAACCCCGGAGGTGCAAGGTAAACGTGCTAACCACTAAACCACCACGCTCCCTGGACATGATCCGATCTGATGTCAACCTGGAAATTGTTCTTCCAAGGACATTTGGTCCAGAAGAGAAGGTTAACCAACATGAGTCTAGATAAACCAGAGTACACAAGACTCTCAGAGCTGTAAGGTGATACCCCCCCCCACAAACCAGCCTGGCTATTCAAGTGTTTCCACACCATACACAAACCAGCCTGACACCCAAAAGGTTGGTGCAATGCCTGGCACCTCCAGTAACCCAGAACACTTAGTGTTCTCCCTGGGACACCTTCTTACATTAGGCCCTTGGACTTGTCCACACATTACCTCCAAACTCTAAACACTACTTTACATTCCCACTTTGTGCAACCTGGCAGACAGTTTCAATTTAAGGAAACAATCAGACAAGTCAAACAGAAAAAAATGTGTGTTGGTTCTCAGTTTTTCATTTTGATATATCCACAAAAAAAATCGATATATTCATGTGCACACCAGTGCTCTCCAACTCTCACCTCATATGACTGGAATTGAACTGGCCTATAGTGACTAATAGCACTGAATCATGTTAGGCTTCAAGGGGTGAAATTGATTGTAAGCTGGTTTCTATTTATTTTATGCTGCCCTGTAAATAATGTAATGTAAAATATAAATTTGATATAAAAATACCCTTGGAGTAAAGTTTGTGTAAAATCCTTTTAAGACAGTCACTTATAGACCCAAGGTCTAGTAATTAGTAATATTTTTGTTTTCAGGAAAATGTTCTATTGTGTTTTCTAAAACCAGGTTTCCAGAACAATCAGAAAAAAACATTAACAGAATTCAAGCACAAGAAAAACAGTAGTGATTATAAAGGTACAGTACTGATCTATAATGGGAGACAGACCGAGGACAAAATGATGAGACTAAGTACTATAAATCAGATAGATGTCAAACATGTACGTGTGTTCAAGTACACAACAGCGCAATTAAATTGTATACAAAAGCTTTATGAGTGACACATATATTCTAGATAAGGTGATGTTTAATAAAATAAATTGTTGACAAGTGCAGCATACATGTCAAAAAAAGGATACATTCTTTTATAAGTTTATGCCAGTTTTTAATAGAGAGACTTTGTCACTCACCCAGCACGTTGTCAAAATGTTATACAGTCTTTTGATCTTTTTGTTTAAGAGTATTACAAGTGCCCAAAATATTTAGAAAAGGGATTTACCATAACATCAGCCGAGCTCATTTTCATAATATAAATAATATTGTGAGAAACCAATTTTCTGCTCAATGCCCCAATAAATACATATGCACATACACTATATGGCCAAAGGTTTGTACACACCTGACCATCACACCCATACGTATGTGGTTCTTCCCCAAACTGCTGCCACAAAATTGGAAGCACACAGTTGTCTAGGATGTCTTTGTATCCTTTAGCATTACAATTTCCCTTCACTGGAACTAAGAGGTGCAAACATGTTCCAGCATCACAATGTCCCTGTGCACAAAGTGAGGTCTAGGAAGACATGTTTTGCCGAGGTTGGAGTGGATGAACTCGAGTGTCCTGCACAGATCCCTGACCTCAACCCCACTGAACACCTTTGAGATGAACTGGAATGCTGACTTCACCCCAGACCTCGTCTCTCAACATTACTGCCTGACCTCAATAATGCTCTTGTGGCTGAATGGGCAAAAATCCCCACAGCCACGCTCCAGAATCGTGTGAAAATCCTTTTCAGAAGAGATAACAGTAAAGAGGGGACTAAATCTGGAATGGGATGTTTAACAAGCACATATGGGTGTGCTGTCAGGTGTCCAGGAACATGTAGTGAGCCATATAGTGGATGCATAATGTTACTGCTGTACATCAGACTTTAACAGAAGAGTTGAGGTGTGTCAAACACCGGGACACCAGTAGGGGGACTCAGTTTGCTCTCTCTCTCTCTCTCTCTCCTGGTCTCTCCTCTTGGATTAGGGTAGGGAACGATTCAGCAAACTGCTCTGCTTCAGTCCACATTCCCACGTGTGTAGAGCAGTCTAGTTTCTGTTGCGGATAACACATTCTGCCATTGGAGGGGTTTATTATTATTATTATTATTATTATTATTATTATTATTATTATAATTATTATTATTAGTTTTTATTATTATTATTATAGTTTAGTGCCTCGAAGCTGATGTTGCCCTGATGCGGTGCTCAACAGCTCGGGATGTATAAGGCTGCACTGCGTTAAACCACACGGACCGCTGCTTCTGCGCAAAACGCCTCATTTTTTGGGAAGAGAAATAAAAACATGGACTAAATTCCATCCACCATGGCTTTATTACAGTTCCTGGTTGCGTTCGGACTACTTTTCGTCTCCTTAGGTAGGTAGACATGGTGTTAATGTGCGTTTTGTGGCGAGACAAGTGATGCTCATAGGCTATCCAAAAGGTAGCCACAAAGGAACTTCATTCAAACGGAGCTTTCTAGTAGTTCTTTGAGGAAATCCACTATTTAAGAGCAGTGGTGAGGTGCTGATGTTTTTGTGTTGGGCTTGCAGTTGCAGTTGCAGGGTTTGGTGTGGATCCTGCGCTGCGCATCAGTGTGTTCCAAGATTTCAGCCCTGGAGAGCAGTATGAGGGAGTTTCACAGGTGCAGGGCTTCAGTGATGAGTCCAGAGCCTTCCTGTTTCAAGGTAACACCAAACCTTGTATGCTGTTTCTTTCTTTCTTTCTTTCTTTCTTTCTTTCTTTCTTTCTTTGAGCCTTGAAATATATAGGGATCTACATGCATTACTTAAAGCTTGTTCAAGCTCATTACAATCAATCCATCAGCTAACAAAGGAAACCAAAACATTTTTTTTTTGCACATCTTAAAAATGAGTTACAGCACACAAAACCATGTCCTACAGGCTTCCATAGAGCACTGAACAAGACAGCGGATCTGCTTTTTGAAGCACAATATACTGACAATGCTGTGGTGCATCATCCAATAGTTCTGCTGTTATTTCCATGCTATGATCAAACTTGATTTAAGAACCAAAAAAACAGAACAGAAGAGAAGTGTATATGTAGCAACTCACTTAAGACTTATTTTATTTCTTGTACTATTTTGTTCTTTTAACACAGTGAGTAGTGATGCACTTCCTGGACCTGTTTTAACAGTGCATCACTACACACAGTGTTAAAAGATCGAAGTAGAACAAGAAATAAAATAAGTCTTAAGTGAGTTGATGGAAAAGACAAGGAGGTTGGTTTATCTACCAACACACTTAATAATATTATATTGCTTGTGCTATTTTCAATTCAGTTCAATTCAATTTGATTTGCATGGCGTTTTAACAATGGACATTGTGACAAAGGAGCTTTACAGAAATGTGTACATTCAGGATATACATTTAAAATTTATCCCTAATGAGCAAGCCAGAGGCTGAAGGTGGCAAGGAAACGAAAGGAGGAAGAAACCTTGAGAGGAACCAGACTCAAAAAGGATCCCATCCTCATCTGGGTGACACTGGATGAATTAATTATAAATAATTCCCTTCTTTAACCGTGTGCTACTTGGTCAAAAAGTGCAGTTGTGTAACCAGGAAATTCATAACCAGGAAACTTGAGGACAGAACTGTTCATGGCAGTTGTAGTCCTAAGCCATCATCACAAATCTGTTCATATCACATTTATAAGGCAGTGGTGGCTTAGCGGTTAAGGCTCTGTGTTACTGATCGGACGGTTGTGGGTTCAAGCCCCAGCACTGCCAAGCTGCCACTATTGGCCCTTGGCCAAGGCCCTTAACTCTCTGTGCTCCAGGGGCACTGTATCATGTCTGACCCCAGCTTCCTGACAGGCTGGGGTATGTGAAGAAAAGAATTTCACTGTGTTCTACTATATATGTGGCCAGTAAAAACTCATTATATCAGTTGCAGTTCAAAGTCTTCTTCATGGTTTTTAAGTGGTACCATCCTCAGTATTATGTTCTTTTAACACTATGAGTAGTGATGCACTGTTAAAACATGTCCAGGGATTGCAAAAGGTTTAATTCCAAATAATTGTGGTTTGTATGTTCAAATACTATACTAAAAGTACTATAATTCATACAAGACCATACATATAGTACAAAAAGAACATACTTTGAACAAAATGGTGCTAGTATATGCTCTGTGGAAGCATGTGGGAGAGTTTTGCATCATATCTTACTTTAAATGCAGGCATTTTGCACACACACACACACACACACACACACAAACATCATTTTTAATAAATAATTTTAAGCACATTGGTATGTGGAGAGTTTTTTAAATGATCATTATTCTTTACTATGTCCAGGGTGTCAGACTCCAGTCCTGCAAGGCCATGGCACAGTTTAATATTCTGTCTCATCCAATACACCAGATCCAGATCATATGCTAATGACCAAGACCTTCAGAGGAGAGAAAATAGACATTCCTGTAGGGTTTTGGCCTTTCAGGACTGGCGTCTGACTCCCCTGATTTACACTCTTGCTAAAGCAACAAAAATCAACACAATTTCATTAAGCGGTTATGAATTTATGGAAAAATACCATACAGTCTGTGATATTTTAAACATAAACATATGTATAGTTTTATTTTTATTCGGTCTTTGGATAAGATGAAAACATTGAGCTGCTTTTGGAAATGTCTAACCTGGTTTGAGGACACTTTTAGAGGATCTTGGACATTACAAAACATGCACAGTATCTCATTTTGAGATAGTTATTGCAATACTCTGATTTTGTCTGCCCATAATCATTTCTGTATTAATTTAAATGCATGTTTAGAGTCATTATTTTATTGAAATATTCAGTGGCCATGTCTTAAACTCCAAGACCACAGTGCGTGATTTCAGTTGTAGGCTCAGTGACACTTGGGGAAGTTCAGGCACTGCATTTTGTGATTTGTTGTCTGGAAAGGTTTTTTTTTCATGCTAGTCCTACAAACATCTGACTGTGATGGATATTGGTGTTTCATAGCTGAATTTAAACTTGGCAACCCGAAAAATGCAGTTCTAAAACTGCTGTCCTAGGGCTTTTCCTCCTCACAGTGTTTTAGGAGAACAGTATTGTTTAAGATAATATTTTTATTAGAGGAAAATGAAGCATTTTTCCAGTTGAATTTGAATAATTTTGTGTAATGTTTATTTGATCCAATTATTTTTTGCAGATCTTGAAAGATGCCAATAATTGCGTAGTTTTCTTTCCTGCACCACAATAAATCACATAGCTGGACTGCAAATGTACTGTATGTAACACATCATCAGTATGCTCATTACTGTTTTTTGAGGAGGCTAATATTCTTGCAGCGTGGAGGGACTTGGGCCCTATGGAGCCGCATTCAAACAAAAGACTGTGTTTCTGTGTGACAGGGCAGACACGAGAGAAAAAAAAGCAATATAGTAACATTAACTTTAAAAGAATACACAACAGCCTGTTATGTTATTTTGTGATGTGTATCGCAGTGGCCTATTTATACATGTAGTGCGTCTGATGTCTATTCTTGGTGATGTTCAATAGTAAAGATGAAGATATTTGAGCATTTCTTTAAAAACCCGGTGATAGACCCAGAAAATTGTAAACAAAAAGCTTGGTTACTGTATACCCCCTGTATGATACTCTTTACTAATGTACAGTTCCGCACATTTTTTTTTAAAAGTACACGCATATTTAATTTTCCAGTTGAATAAATGTATTTTACGTCAATGAACAAAGATTATATTGTAGCATTTCACTATTGGAAATGGACTACCTTTCTGTAAATATTCTCTCTTTCTGTCCTTTGTCTTTGCTTCCTTCTCTCTCCTTCTATCTGTATCTCTCCAGCCTTCGCTCGCACCTTTTTTTCATCTTGCTCTGTCTCTCTAGAGCAAGACTCACATACCAACCAGCTCTTACTTCCCACATACAAATACACTAATACACACCACCTACACCTATTCCGCAAAACAAGCTTGATATGTAAATGCACCAACGGGTGTTGCTCTGACTGACATTTAGATAGGCCCGAGGGACTGATGGGATAAAATTAGAGAGCCTCAGCCATGTATACCTCTCCTAATTGGGACAAGTGGAATGAATGCAGGAGGAAAGAAGCTGAACTGAGAGGAGTGTAAACTGTCATGTTGTTAGGACTGTCAGTGTTTGGTTATGTATGAAAAACAGAAGTGCCAAACTGTGGTCAGGGAGGAGGAAAGCCCTAAAGAGATTTATTTTCCTTCTTCTAACACACAAAATCGAGCACAAGGAAAAAGCCTTGCTAATTAGCTGATGAGGTAAATAAACTGTGTTAAGTGAGGTAGAATGTTAAACTCTGCAGTCTGACATCTCTGAATTAAAAGCATCCTCAAATGTCAGATGCTTTATCTGCTGCTTTTTCATTCTGTATTTTGTTGCGCACCAAGGAGCCTCCATATGGACATGTCTTAGTTTTATAAGCTTCACTCCACTGACGTTCAAGAAAACAACTTTCTACAGGATGCTGATTTGCACCATTTGGTCTATATTGTTTCAGGCATATCTGCAGTTGTATCCGATTGTGTACGACAGCCGAAAGCATTGGGCAGTTTTTTTTACACAGTTTATAGTCACACTCTTTTCTTCCTGTAAGTTCTTCGTCCAAGGACAAAGACATCCTCTTTACCCTTACAGGCCATCACAGGACAGTCAGTCAGAGTCTGCTGCTCAAAGTGCCATCCCAGCAGATTTGAAGGTGCCCTTTGGTGTGGGATTCATGATAGTTGCAGCCAAATAGCTGCACTGATAAAGCCGGGGTTTTAAGACTGCAGCAGCAGTCTGAATGCGTGTGATGGCTGGATGGAGTGTCTGCCGAGGGTTTTTCATTTGGATAATCAAGCTGAATATGGCAGTTCCTCCATATGTTACTCATATTGCCCAAGGGAAGGTGTGTGTAATAACAGTTTTTAGCTTTGTAGGCGTCCTTGGAATCTAGGATAAGGGTTGGCATAGATTATGCTGCTCTTTTTCAGTGGATAGTTTAACAGTAACTGACACCTAACTAGTTTGACTGGGAAATCCTTCATATATGTGTATCAGAAGTTTAGTTTAAATAATTCATAATATTAATACTAATACTGTCATTTTTTCCCCATCCAAATAGCACAGAACCCCCCCCATCCCCTCCCCCTTCATTTTCCCAATATATTGAATATTTTATACAGTGGGTTTACATATTTCTAGATTAATTAGCTTCTAGGAACTAGTCAGGTGTTGTATTACTACACCATATGGTTCATAGTTTATTCAAAACACACCTTTAAGAATTAAACAGCACTTTTTACTTTTTTGTGCATACATTTATTCTGTGATTTCTTGCTGTACGCCTTGTTTTCTTGTTTTTAGTTGCATTTAGTTGCCTTTTTGTATGAACTGAAAATGTCAATGAAAGTAATTATTATTGTTGTTGTTGTTGTTGTTCTTCTTCTTCTTCTTCTTATTATTATTATTACAAAAAGAATAACAACTGCAAGATAACTGGATAAGTCTGGGTTACTTTGTAAATACATATCAATACATAATTCTTTACTTTTTTTCATTGCTTTGTTCTAAACCATAAAAGACGTCACCTGTGAATAGGATTAGAATGTCGATTTGTTGTCTAAATCGTAGTTTCCCATGAATCCTATCGATATCCCCTTTGTTGCGTTTCTATGAATTATTCTGCAGATGCTTCCAGATGTCTCAGCTATATTATGGAAAGAAGTCTAAATGGATTTCTTTGTAATACTCTGGATTATGATAGGCTTTAGGAATGTAATTACATCCATAATTATGAAGGAATATTGCTTAAAGCATTGAAACTGCTTTATTTTAGAATTTAGAGTGTCTTGTTTTCTGCTGAGAGAAATGATACGGCCTAACTGATTGACCATATGAGCAGTGAGCGCTGTGAGCTTTTGTCTCTGGCTTTTCTCAGTGGCATATGAAGCATCTCCTATTGAGAGCAGGTGGTCACCTTCTGTAGTCGCTTGCCAATACCTAATCGGCCTGCATCTCGTGCAGTGAAAATATTGATTTAACCTTGGTGTGGCCGACCAGCAAGAGAAAGAGCGTTTCATAGCATGGGCCGTCACAGAAAAGGATTCATCCATCTGTACATCTTCAGTTTCCCTCTTTTTTTGTCATGTTACTGAGATAATTGACCAATCTCTCGGACTGGGAGCGGTTGAAGGGTCTGAAACATATGGGAGGAACTGTTTCTATGGATACAGTCATTTTTGGATGCACTTTGGAAATCCTGAGCAGCTGGACCCCTGTCTCCCCCACTGTCCTCTATTCTTCCTGCTCTCCCCCTGTGAAGACCCTGTGGTTCTGTGTAAACATGAAAGGTTCCTCTTTTTGAAAGCTGAAGATGGTTCTCTAAAGGCAGAAATGCAGGCAGAGTAAAGCCCTGGTGGGATTAAATCGAACAACAGTCCTTGTCTTTGAGTATATTACACACATTCAGTTAACAGTTTGGTCTTTTCTTCAATAATACATAAATAGTATCATTTAATTCTGTTTAAAAGAGTCCCTTCTTTTTCATCTTTCACGCTGAGATGCCTCCTACTACTACTTTGGTCACTATCATAACAGGCAGGAGAGCACCTCCCAATGATCTTGGGTCCATGGATATTAAAGTCAACTGTCACCTAGCTGAACTGTTGTCAGAATGTGTCATTAAAGTGCCAGTAAAGTCTGAAAAATAACTACTATGGTTTCAATTACGATTCATAGACTCCCTCTCCTCAGCTTTAAATCCACTGCTTCTTTTCTTGGCTAGGCAACCTCTCTGTATCTAGAGATTCACTCATGGGTTTTAGCAAAAAAGCATTCCAAAACCCCCAAAATAACTACGGTACTGCTATATTTACCTGTAAATGATTATAAAAGACTATGTTATAGTGTTCAATGTGCTTCAGCCATGCTCTTTAGGCTCAATAGTGCTGAAGACAGTAAATAGTGTTATAAATGTATTGTTTGCTGCTGTTGTGTGGCACAAAGGCTCTTTCTGTTCTCACTTTCTTTCTTTCAGTGCCAGTCTTTTAAATTTTTTTGTATTGTGCGTTATGTTAATTGGATCCCCTCGCCATCTGGAACAGCATGAGTATTACTGAAGAGATGGCGCTGTCATAGTGGGCTGCCTGGATCTCAAAAGTGTGTCACGGCTTCCCTCAGTTGCCACAGTGAACCCTTTGATGTGATCACGTCTGAGGAACCTGATAATTTATTGATGCCTCCATTAGAGTGGCAGTGCCTCTGCTCAGTATTACTGGGAACGAGGCTAAGTTCAGGAGGGAGGCAAGGAAAAACCTAACCAAAATCTCTCTGCTCCCTTCTTGCATGAGAAACCTCTAGCACCTAATCCCATCTGGATGTATTCTGAAGTTCAAGAATTTCATAAAGTGAAAATCAGTAATGTACAAGTGACCGCAAATAAATTACTGCTGCCTTAATGTACAGTCCTTGTAAACCTGAGTCCGCTTATGCACATTGGAATTAATGGAGGAAAAACGGCAATCTGTGTCAGCATGTGGTGTTTGTCCAGTGGTGTTGTCATAAATATATTAAAAAGAGCCGCCTTGATGCCTATGCTATTTTATAAGTTAGTTGTTACTTGTAAGATAGTTATGAAGAAACCTGTAAATAAATAGTTTGTGGCTGGCTTCAGAGACAGCAATTCCGTGTCATTGGGGAAAATAGAATGAATATTCTATGACCACTTCAGACAAAATAAAATAAAAATAATTACATATACCTAATTTCTCCACAAAGCACTTTGTCTCCCTCTTGGTGAGCTCCACTGCCATTATTTTACAGGCAGGCTGATGCATGGGATTATGGGATAGAAGAAGAAGAAGAAGAAGAAGAAGAAGACTTTATTTGTCACATATACACCAATCAGCCATAACATTAAAACCTCTGACAGGTGACGTGAATAGCATTGATTATCTCATTACAATGGCACTTGTCAAGGGTTGGGATATATTAGACAGCAAATTGAAGTTGATGTGTTGGAAGCAGGAAAAATGCAAGGCAAGCTGGCAGAGTCAGTATGATGCTCTGTGCAATGTTCTTCTGGGAAACCTTGGGTCTTGACATTCCTGTGGATGTTACTTTAACACGTACCACCTACCTAAATATTGTTGAAGACCAAGTACACCCCTTCATGGCAACGGTATTCAACAATGGCAGTGGCCTCATTCAGCAGACACTGCCACACTGCAAAATTGTTCAGGAATGGTTTGAGGAACATGTCAAAGAGTTCAAGGTGTTGATTCGGCCTCCAAATTCCCCAGATCTCAATCTGATCAAACATCTGTGGGATGTGCTGGATAAACCAGTCCGATCCATGGAGGCCCCACCTTGTAACCTACAGAACTTACAGGATCTTCTAACATCTTGGTGCCAGACACCACAGCACACCTTCAGAGGTTTTGTGGAATCCATGCCTCAACGGGTCAGAGCTTGACGGTTTTTGCGATACAAGGTGGGCCTACCCAATATTAGGCAGGTGGTTTTAATGTTATGGCTGATATTTTACAGCACAGTGAAATTCTTTTCTTCACATATCCCAGCTTGTTAGGAAGTTAGAAAGGAAGGCTATATGTCAGAGGGCAACATTCCGTGCCTTTTGACATATATTCAGACATTCAGACATGATTTGATGCCTTCTTGTCTCCAAATACAACCTTAAAAGGCACCATGGTTTATGTTTCAGACACAACCATACAGTGCTCTCCACTAATATCGGCACCCTTAGTATATATGAGCAAAGAAGGCTATGAAAAATTGTCTTTATTGTTTAACCTTTTGTGATTTTTTTTAAACAAAAGATCAAAAGGATCAAAAGGTTAAACAATAAAGACAATTTTTCACAGCCTTCTTTGCTCATATTTACCAAGGATTCCAGTTCCAGCTACAAATAACTTTTTAAAAGCAATCAGCATTTCTTTTACCTCATAACCATAAATGCTAATTATTTCCACTGTGAATTAGATTTAGTCAACCATAAATCTTTTCTTAACACACCAAATAAATGCATTTGTGACAATTCGCAAAACATTTAGTGGGTTGAACCCATTTCTAAATATTTTGTTTTATTGTTTAATAGCATGTTTCTACATTTTTTGGTGTTCAAATAGTTTGCATATTCTTTCAATGAATTTTTTTTTTTTTTTTTCTGAAAAACAGCTCAATGAAGAGTCTCTTGTATTTATATTCTGTGGCCCCTACCTCCCAAGTACATTAAAAAATAAATCCATGCTGCATCTTGTTTACCACATACCCGACCTTCATATCTCCCTGATGTTATTTTCGTAGTTTTAAATAATCTGAATCTCTAATACCACTAGATGACCTCTTAAACATATTGTCTGCAGAGACACATTTACTAAAGTTCATGCACACATTTTCCAAGCCGTCTGAATTGAGTCTGTACTTTACCCTAATGTTCCTTGGCTCTTGGCAGGCTACTCCAGGAATGTGAAGGTACCCGAAGAGACGACTCAGACTATGCTGCAGAAGCTGAGAGGCAGAACTGAGTTTACCATGGCTGTGACTCTGAAACAGAAGCTGCTCAACTCTGGAGCCATCTTCTCAATCCACCATGCAGAACAGAGGTAATGCAGGAGCTTCTCACTCCTCAACAAGTAGCAATTATTTATTTAGCTATCAAATAATTATTATCACATACATACATCTGCCAGTTCCACTCCAGGGCAGAAAAATGGCTGGTTAATGTAATGTTTAATATTCTGGTTAAGGAAATGATATTCTTTATTGGCTAGTGTGTATTGTATAGTCTAGAAATGTGAACCTGAAATATGTGTCAGGATAATGTGAGGGTGCGGTATATAATTTATGTATGGAGAACAATACAGCAGGGTTAGAGAGCAAGTCCTCCTATTGAATGCTTCTTAACAATTGAGAAAGCTTATTTCCCATTGTAGAGCAGTATGTAGTACAGTGATTATCTCTCTCTCTTTCTCTCTCTCTCTCTCTCTCTCTCTCTCCCTGCTGTGTTGTTCTCTAGCCTACACTCCTCATCAGGACTTTTCTCTCTGCACAGTGATCATTTTTCTGTACCCAAAAGGCTGATTAGAATTTTTTATTTCCTCCAAGTCTAGGCTAGAATTACCACTCAGCAGACTCTACTCAGGCTTGACACTAGAACACTGTTCTGATCTGACTTTCCTAGTCTGCTAATTCTATTCAAACTCTCCAAAGAGGTGTTCTTTTTTCTAAACTATTAGTTACTGGTATCAAAACCCACATAAATTATGCTACGTGATGATAGAATAAAATGTTTTTCATTAATAACAATATTATATATGGTTAATGTGGGGCAGCATGGTGGTGCAGCGGGTAGTGTTGCTGTCTCACATCTCTAAGGCTCCCAGTTTGTTTCAGAGCTAGGGTTGCTCTTTGTATTAGGTTTTGCACATGGGTTCTCCCCATGTCCACACAGGTTAACTCTGGGTTCTCTGGTTAAGAACACGTGGAGTGCAGATTTGTTTGTGAGATGGACTTGCTTGGATCCATCCAGAGTGTATTCCTGCTTCGTGCCTAGTGTTCCTGGATAAGCACTAGATCCACCATGACCCTGATCAGGATAAAGCAGTTACTGAAGTTGAACGAATGAAGGAACATGTTAACCCTTTCTAGCAGTGCACTGGCATCCTGAAATCGACTTATCAGACATGTTCAATCAGTATAAACCAATGAATTATTTTATTGCTGCAAGTCTGTTATAAGATTAGTCAGGACACTGTTGGGTTTCTGTATGTAGAGTATTGTGACTCTGTGTTTAACTGCTGGTGAGCAGGGATATGGGAAAGGGGCAGGGTGTGAACTCTGTGCTGGACAAACAATTTACACCTCTCCACAACAACATTGGTACATAGATAAAACAGACAGTACAGCTAAACCTTTTTTTTTTTTTTTTAAATTATTATTATAGTATTATTATAGTAAAACACTGTACACAACTGCAACAGTAAAATGATAACATTTAAACCTAGTAGGCTAGGTAAAAAAAAAAAAGAAATACGTATGAAATACTACATACTACACAAGTCCTGAGTGTCTACCATTATATGAGCCATTAACCACCACTACTGTGGAGTGTGACATCACAAATAAATTCAATGCTGAACACGGGCACCCCAAAACAGGCGGAAATGACATTTTATGTCCTCTTTTTTGTGTAAAATGAGTTTAAAAAATTTTTAAAAACTTTTTTCATCTTACGAACAATGCACAAATTATATTTGAGTGTGTTGTATATATTATGTATATCAGTGTGTTGAAATGTTGAAATATAACCCTTTAAAATCCTAGGCCTTAAGATGAATAACTCAATAATAAACTGGGCCTTTAAGAGCGTAAATGCTTGTGAAATGAAGAGTGTTTTTTTTTTTTAAACCAGAAACTGTGTGAATGCTTATTATATGCACTGCTATGAAAAAAAAATAGACTAAGCACTAAGCACAGCTGCAGAATTCGACATGAACAAACAACAGTAGTATAACCTTTATCACTGCTATGCCAGCAGTGCTGCATTCATGGAAGTTAGAAAATAAAGATGTTTAAAAAAGATGGTGTTAAACTACACTTATTACTATAGCACTATTGGATTGTCAAACCTGATTGGTCAGATGTTGAGTAATTATTTTTTATAGTAGCAACTCTGACAGTTGTTCCAGCTGTAGTTCAAATCACAGGTTAAATTTCATGCGCTCCAATCTTATTTCTATAGTTATACAGTGACGTGTATGGCAGATGCTTCACATAATCAAAAATAAATAAATAAATAGATTAAAAAACATTTTGTCCTTTAACAAAGAAATTGTTTATTTAACATTAATCGAAGGAGTCTGTAGTGTCAGCACTTAGCGCTTTGCAGAAGGCTTAGCGCTTTGCAGTTTCTTTGGAACATGACAAGCTGCGTTTTTTTGTCTTATTAACTTCAAGAGAAAGAAGAAAGTGAGGCTGGAGAGCGAATGACTGCTTATACCCGCTTTAACATCAATAACAAACAGGAATGAAATTTACGGTTCAAAGGCATGACGTGTTGTTCATTAATACATTAAAGGAGCCAAACATTACACCACAGCGTAGGTTTTCTTTAACAGCGTGCTTGCTGTGTTTCGTTCCTTTGCTATGCATTGCTGATAAAGCAGGCATAAACGTCCACGACACCCCGTTGCTACACAACGCTAACTCCTGTAGTAATATGTCTCTCTGTAGTCAGATTTAAGCTGGCAGAAAATGCAATGCAAAAAGAAAAATAACTCATTAGATCTGGTGTGTAGATAAATCAACACTCGCCTGTCAGTAATTGGCTTCTCTTGAATAATGCTCTTAAGAGTAGTCTTGAGAGAGAGAGCTAAAAATTGCTGGTCTGCACAGGCAGTGCAGCTGATGACTATGTTGGCAGCTTTTTCCATTAATGTCACTCCTCTTACTGAATCTCAATAGAGCAACTCGGATGTAATGCTGCTGAAGAACAACATGTGAGGCGTTTTTAGAGAATCGATGTGTTTTTCATTCAGCTCACATAAATGCATCTTTTGAGCGTGATAGTGTCAGCAGTTTATTTTATGAAGCTTCGAGTAAATTCTTTTTTTGAAATGTGCACATGTTCAGCTTCACTTAAAAGCTAAAAAGCAGCATAACGTATTAATTCACTTTCACAGCGGTGTCAGTGGTGAGGACTGAAGTCTACCGGCATGGACTGTAAATCTCTTGGGCTGTTATTACACTACATGGCATATCTAGGAAGGAGATAGACACATTTATTGTCATTAAAGGAGAATGTGATGTCCTCCAGCTGCTTGCTGCGCCCCAGGGACACATGTCCAGGCCCCTGCTTCTGCAGATAGCGTAAAATATGCAGCATGCTGTATATTCACTTCCCTACTAGCCTGTCTATGATTTTTATGATTTTGTTATAGTATTTGGCTGTCTGTTTTTGCTTATCTTTCAAATATATATATAGAATTAGAATTGTTTATAATAAATCTCTAACTAAACAATTTAATTCCTGCTCCATACAAGCTCTAAGTATTTACTGACTTTTCAGGAATTTCTGTTTGTAGTCAAATTGTCTCTTACCTTGTCTCTTACAGGACTTACGTTACACACCTCCCTTTTTCTGATCCATCATCAAATATTAAATATCATAAAATTTAAAAGTATTGAAAAACGAGAAAGTTCTT